>NW_019942708.1:499634-525595 GCF_002910315.2 Salvelinus sp. IW2-2015 | reverse complement strand
AGGTTTAGAACCATGTCAATCATTAGGTTAGCGGTTCTAGAACCATGTCAGTCATTAGGGTTAGGGTTAGAACCATGTCAATCAGTATTCTGTGGATGAAAAGAGAGCGACCCGGCTCTACTTATTCCTGTTTGTGACACCCCAGTTAGAGGGACATAGCAGCCCAGAGTTAACATACACAGGAACTTTATTTAAACACACTGAGGAGAATGAACATGGGGATGAGTTGAATAAAGGTTAAATAAAAATAAATAAAAAATAAACATGGGTAGTGTGGAATGAGTGAGGAGTGAATGAAGTGGGATGTAGGAATGAGTATGTAGATAGTGAGTAGTAGAGTAGTGGAATGGTAGTAGAAGTAGTAGAATGGTAGTGAATGGTAGTAGGAATGGTAGTGGAATGGTAGTGAATGGTAGTGAATGGTAGTGGAATGGGTAGTTGGAATGGTAGTGGAATGGTAGTGGAATGGTAGTAGAATGGTAGTAGAATGGTAGTGGAATGGTAGTAGAATGTAGTGGAATGGTAGTAGAATGGTAGTAGAATGGTAGTGGAATGGTAGTGGAATGGTAGTGGAATGGTAGTAGAATGTAGTGGAATGGTAGTGAATGGTAGTGAATGTAGTGAATGGTAGTGGAATGGTAATGGAATGGTAGGAATGGTAGTAGAATGGTAGTGGAATGGTAGTGGAAATGGTAGTAGAATGGTAGTGAATGGTAGTGGAATGGTAGTGGAATGGGTAGAATGTAGTAGAATGGTAGTAGAATGGTAGTGGAATGGTAATGGAATGGTAGTGAATGTAGTAGAATGGTAGTGGAATATGGTAATGGAATGGTAGTAGAATGGTAGTAGAATGTAGTGGAATGGAGTGGAAATGGTAGTAGAATGTAGTGAATGGTAATGGAATGGTTAGGTAGAATGGTAGTGGAATGGTAGTAGAATGGTATGGAATGGTAGTGGAATGGGTTAGTAGATATGGTAGTAAATGGTAGTGAATGGTAATGAATGGTAGTGGAATGGTAGTAGAATGGTAGTGAATGGTAGTGGAATGTAGTGAATGGTAGTGGAATGGAGTGGAATGATGGTGGTTTTTGAAACAGAGGTAATTAATTCACTGTACACAATACTACAACTGATAGCAGAAGTATAACAACAAGCTTATTAACATGGAAGGATGACAATGTATATTTCTACCTGTACATATTACAATCCAGCTATACACAAAGGCAGTGTACAACCATAGTAACAACTAACTGTGAAGAATAATATACAATGTCACACAACTCACTTTGTGCACGCACAGCATCCCACCAGTCCAGAAATGTTATTGAGTCCAGTTGTTGATGACAGAGACAGAGATGTTGCACTCTGCCACTGCTTGAGAGAAACTGATGGTATTGTGTGACTTGAGTCAAGAGGATGGGCAGATGTACAGCCCCCTAGTAACATCTCTAGCAACCTATCAGGGCACAGGTCCCACAGGTCAGGAGAGTTTGAGAGGCAGGTTTATGGTACCCCCTAGACTCTTCAGACACCGGTCAGTCGTGGGGTATAGAGGGGGAGTGTGCAGCTCAGGGTTGTGAGGTGCTGATAACAGTAACCGGCAGGAATTTGTAACAGTGGACTTCTCCCCTGTGGACAAACACTGTTGGGCCCTACACTAGACACTATTATACTGGGCCAAAGTTTAGTGTTAGTACCAATGTAGAACCCCAAAACAATACCAACAGTAGTTCCTTTAGGCCTTTCTTTGTCCCTGGTAGAAAGCAATTCAATCCAATCTAACTCTGGGCCACGTACTGAAATCAATTGGAGTGCTTAGCCGACAGTGGCTAAGTCCTCCTTGAGTGTAGCGTTGATGTGCCCAAGGTCAACACGTTGTCGAGGTAACTTTTGCTTTGCTCTCCCTTTCACTCTCTCTTACAGTATAAATAAAGTAGAAAAATATCAGAGAACATATACACTGTTAGTTGTCGTTTTGTAGTGACCATTTCGCTTTCTTTTTTAAGCATATATTTTTGTGCTGGGCAAGAGGAACTGAACAGGCCTCAGTTGAAGTGAAGTGTCAGTTTGGTTTCTTCCTTTCACTGCTTTTAATTTCATATTGTTGATGTTCGCGTCCATTCCATCCTCTCTCTCTCTCTCTCTCTCTCTCACTTATTCTCCCTATTCTCTCTCTTTCTCTCGGTCACCTTTCTACACACCATCTGGTCGCACACAGCTTATCTTAAGCTTTCATCGCCTCTCTCCTTGGTCATGTCAGATCCCTCTCTTATCAGCTTTCTCTCTCTCCTCCCACCTGCACCCTAATAACACTTTTACTCCTCTTACTTTATTCATGCTAAGTCACCTCTCAATCACATTTCTCTCCATCAGGTCACCTCCATATGCACCGTTTCATCTCACATCGGTACCGCGTCCACATTTCTATCAATCTATACATCTCTCACTGCAGTCCCTATCACCTAATTTGCTATTAGCTAAATGGATTTTGGATCTCTCTCAATGCATGTTAATGGCCAGATGGGCGGCATACAGGGGTCGTAATCTGACTTCCTGTTTACAGAAAGGCATTGTACAAACACGGTAGTAAACGATGTCTTGTAAAGAGTTTGTTTTGTAATGGTCAAGTTCAAAGACCCTGATCCATTGTTGCCATGATATCTTCTCAGTAAACGTGTTAACTTGACTCACGTCTCTCTGCCTCATCCATGGAAATGTAATGTACATTTGAGCATAACGACAAGCCTACTGACTGCCTATATGGCAGATAGCATGCTATACGTTCATGCTATATGTTAAGCCATGCAATTAACCTGTTTAGGCCGGTGTCTTGAAGAATGGGCTCTCGAGGGTTAAGAGTCTGTACCATGCTCTTACCTGACGTCAACTGCTCATACCCTCAAGACTGTGGGTCATTAGATCTCTGTTATTCCCTTCATTGCAGATTATAGACCCATAGTCATTTGAATGTGCTTCCTAATCTACAACCTTCATCTCTGAAAGTATGTCAATCTCTGAGCAAACAGAATAACTCATTTTTCCTTTTTTTTCTTCATTTCATCAGAGGACTTGTTTACTTAGCCTGATAACCTTTTACTTACCCTGATAGCACGTTTACTTAGCCTGATAACTTTTTACTTACCCTGATAAAACGTTTACTTAGCCTGATAACTTTCGGGACTGAACTTGCAAGGGAGACGTAGCACAGGTAGTGAGTGAGGAAATCATATATGACTGTATGAACACTGGGTATGTACCGTTGCAGTGTGTGTGTGCCAGCCAAGGACTGTAGCGATGTGGAGTTTCTAGGTCAAGTGAATAAACATTGGTAGTACTTAGCATACTTTCTCTCCTCGCTCGAGTCGAGCAGRGTGTATTAGCAAAGAAACGTTCCTCCGAAATTTGCAGAAGAACCTCTTTTAGTTTCAGCACCCTGAGCTTTCTCAGACGGAACGCAAGACGCCGTTGCCGCTCGAGTGCGAGCTCCAGCCGCCGTGTTCATTCCGCGACGTCAGTAAAAATGACACATTGAAATTGACACGTCATCGGAGCTTTCTAACAAAAGCGGCTGCAATGTCGTTTCTCTTCTATTCTGTTCTGGGTATAGCTTATTTTTCCCGTCCCCTCCCTCTCGTCCAAAGACCTCATAACAGCCCTACGGATAGAGAAGCTTTAATCAGATCAGTGTCATTGGCATTAAGCACCTTAAGTACAATATAAATACGTATGTAGGCCAATGAGGTGGCCCCATTCAATCCAATTACCCAGAATTCAATTCAGCCAGTCTCAAGGAAGGAACCTCAGGAGCCATTTCTAATGATTTATCCATTGACTATCTGYCAGTAACAGACACTCTATGAAGGTAGAAGCTATTTGTGTGGCCCAAATMATCGCAGCAGCTGGAACGTAGCCCAGTAGCATCTGTCTATGCGTTTGCGCTGGCATTGTGAAACAGCACGGCGGAAGAGTATACCTCCACTCTGTTCTGTTGAGGCATGTAAGTGACTACAGGTGGACCGGCACAAACAGACCTCCCCCTTCCCGTTCTGCTTTGTCTGGCTTTCATTACACATGTTTACCCTCTGCACTGATTAAATCTGATTCTATACCCATGTGTGTGGTATCTGCTTATCCAAATGTTATGCATTGAAATTAGTTGGGGCTGTGTGGAACGAGGTTACAGACAGTAGTAGTAGTAATGTATAGGCCGAGGTCAGTCCAAGTCAGGTTCCCATATGTTTTGAGCCGTTCCCCCTGCTCGTGGCTATTGCATTAACCTGTGTTGGGTCTGTTACCTAAGTGGGCTCGGGTTTACTTCAAGGGATTTGGTTCCAGGGGGGCTGTCATGTGTAGGTGATGTGAGGATAGGGGACTGGGATCACACACAAGGCCAGAATATTGATTAGGGAGTGATAAGGGTCATAACAGACCTGAGGTGAGATTTGCTCTCCCGCTGATTCCAGGTCAGTCAGGTTACCTTGTCCTCAGCAGTGGGGCTAACACCCTGTCTAGGGCTTTTAACACTACTGAKCCGAACAGAACCAAAACAAGTACTTAGCTGGCCTGGTTATGCATCCASCAMCATTGCTGGAACCATGCRGATAGGGACAATGTGAAAAGGCCCGGTATCAGTAGATATGAACTTTGCTTTCATAGCCAACATACACTGAGTGTACAAAACATTAGGATCACCTGCTCTTTCCATGAGGCAGACTGACCAGATCAATCCAGGTGAAAGCTATGATCCCTTATTGATGTCACTTGATAAATCCATTTCAATCAGTGTAGATGATGAGAAGATGGTGTGGAGACAGGTTAATTAAGAATTTTAAAGTCTTGATACATGGATTGTGTATGTGTGCCATTCTGAGGGTGAATGGGTAAGACAAAATATTGAAGTGCCTTTGAACGGGGTATGGTAGTAGGTGCCAGGTGCACCTGGTTGAGTGTGCTATACTGCTGGGTTTTTCACACTCAACAGTTTCCCGTGTGTATCAAGAATGACCCACCACCCAAAGGACATCCAGCCAACTTGATACAACTGTGGGAAGCATTGGAGTCAACATGGGCCAGCATCCCTGTGGAACGCTTTTGACACCTTGTAGAGTCCATGCCCCGAAGAATTGAGGCTGTTCTGAGGGCGAAAGGGGGGGTGCAACTCAATATTAGGAATGTGTTCCTAATGTTTTGTATACTCCGTGAAGAATCTCTGTTTATAAGAGTGGGTTGAATGTACAGCTCACAGATAAGCTGGAGCTTTAACACGTACAACACAGTCTACCAAGCCACTGGACATCAGACAGTGTTAGGTTAAGACGGACGTGTGTTAGGTTAAGACATTGTTAGGTTAAGACATTGCTGCTTACATTACATAATGTAACCTTCTACTACTGTATACTTCAAAAGGGTCTCCCTTGAGGCTATACAGGTCACTACCCCTGCCTGTTTGTATAAAGTAAATGATTACATGTTAAACAAAATCTATTTCCATTAGCAACTGAATTAGTATAAAATAATACAAGACAACAAACTATTGGCGCATACAATTTAGCTCAGTATTTGTATTATTTATTGTATAGTTTTTTTTGCTCACCTTTATCAAGGGTGCCAGTCATTTTGGACCTTAATATATATATACAGTGTATACAGCCCAAAATATCCTATGTATTTACACAAACAGCTGATGGTTTGCCCCCTTAGCGACTGTTTAATGTCCTGTTACTGAATGCTATTCCCCTTAGCGACTGTTTAATGTCCTGTTACTGAATGCTATTCCCCTTTGCGACTGTTCAATGTCCTGTTACTGAATGCTATTCCCCTTAGCGACTGTTCAATGTCCTGTTACTGAATGCTATTCCCCTTAGCGACTGTTTAATGTCCTGTTACTGTATGCTATTCCCCTTTGCGACTGTTCAATGTCCTGTTACTGTATGCTATTCCCCTTAGTGGCTGTGCAATGTCCTGTTACTGTATGCTATTCCCCTTAGTGACTGTTCAATGTCCTGTTACTGTGTGCTATTCCCCTTAGTGACTTGTCAATGTCCTGTTACTGTATGCTATTCCCCTTAGTGACTGTTCAATGTCCTGTTACTGTGTGCTATTCAAAAATAAAGGAGAGCCGCACACTCTATTAGCTCAGATGCAAAAATATTTATGTCCAACGTTTCGACAGACAAGCTGTCTTCATCAGGGTATAATGACAAACACTGCGGGATGACTCATTTATATAGTGTCAAAAGACACACAGGTGTCTGTAATCATGGGTGGCCTGATATCATTGGTTAATTCTCATATATTAACATAGCATACAAAAAACATAAATGGATAGCGTACGATCATAGATACAATTTGGCTACATAAGCCTACAAACATTTACAAGAGCAAAATCACAATAATCACAAGAATGGCTTCAGATCAACGTCTATGTTGAGACCGAAGGGAGCAAGGGTCTTTAAATTAAAGATCCAAGCAGCCTCTCGTTTCAACAATAAATTGTCGAGGTCACCCACTCTCCTAGGGTGACATGTTCGATGCCAATATAACGTAGAGACGAAATCGAGTGGTTTTCTTCCAAAAAGTGGGCCGCAACTGGTTAAGTCGAGGTTTTGCACCTAATGGTGCTCCGAGATGTATGCTATTCCCCTTAGTAACTAGTTCAAATGTCCATTTGCTGTTGCTCTTGGCCCTAGCGGAACTAGTTATGTTGTTACTGTATTGCTAGTCTTAGAGCTGTTCAATGTCCTGTTACTGTATGCTATTCCCTTAAGCGACTGTTCAAATGTCCTGTATGTATGCTATTCCCCTTAGTACATGTTCAATGTCATGTTACTATGCTATTCCCTTAGTAACTGTTCAATGTCATGTTACTGTATGCTATTCCCCTTAGCGACTGTTCAATGTCTGTTACTGTATGCTAGTCCCTTAGCAGCTGTTCAATGTCCTGTTACTGTATGCTATTCCCTTAGCGACTGTTCAATGTCCTGTTACTGTATGCTATTCCTTAGTAAGTGTTCAATGTCATGTTACTGTATGCTATTCCCTTAGCGACTGTTCAATGTCCTGTTACTGTATGCTAGTCCCCTTAGCAGCTGTTATTGTCGTTACTGTATGACTATCCCCTTAGCGACTGTTCAATGTCCTGTTACTGTATGCTATTCCCTTAGCGACTGTTCAATGTCCTGTTACGTGATGCTATCCCCTTAGCAGCTGTTCAATGTCCTGTTACGTATGCTATTCCCCTTAGCGACTGTTCAATGTCCTGTACTGTTGCTATTCCCTTTAGCGATGTTCAATGTCAGTTACTGTTGCTATTCCCTTAGCACTGTTCAATGTCCTGTTACTAATGCTATCCCTTAGCGACTGTTCAATTGTCTGTTACTGTTGCTATTCCCTTCGACTGTTCAATGTCCTGTTACTACTTGTATGCTATCCCTTAGCGACTGTTCAATGTCCTGTTACTGTAATGCTATTTCCCTTAGCGACTGTTCAATGTCCTGTACTGTATGCTATTCCCCTTAGCGACTGTTCAATGTCCTGTTACTGATGCTATTCCCTTAGCGATGTTCAATGTCCTGTTACTGTATGCTATTCCCCTTAGCACTGTTCAATGTCCTGTTACTGTATGCTATTCCCTTAGCGACTGTTCAATGTCCTGTTACTATGCTATTCCCCTTAGCGTGTTCAATGTCCTGTTACTGTGTGCTATTCCCCTTAGCACTGTTCAATGTCCTGTTACTGTATGCTATTCCCTTAGACTGTTCAATGTCCTGTTACTGTGTTTTGCCCTATAGCGCTGTTCAATGTCCTGTTACATGTTGTATTCCCTTAGGCGATGTTCAATGTCCTGTTACTGTGTGTATTTGCCTCCTACTTAAGGGTATACTGTATAATACGACAGATCGGCGGAACATTTGCATTGAGCCTTAATCTTATTATACCTAAATTCAATCAATTGTATGCACAGATGGCGGCAGGGGGAAATTACAATGTTCTGATTTTGTACACATAAGGCATAGATCACCAAGAATAGTACTATTAATTTCCTGGGTAAACCTATTTTTCTATCTATTAATAGATTCAGGGGATGGAGGATAAGTCCAATGAGATGTCCAATGATACWGGGTCGTTTTAGTTGTGCTAATGTAGGGGCTATATTAAAGGCCAAGTGCAGTAAAAAAACGTGAATTATATATATTTCCACACTATTAGGTTGAAATAATACTGTGAAATTGTGAAAATGATGACAATGCCCTTTTAGTGTAAGAGCTGTTTGAAAAGACCACCTGAAATTTCAGCCTGTTTTGGTGGGATGGAGTTTTGGCCTGCCAATAAGAAAGAGAGTTCCAAGCCTCTCTGCCAATAACAGCTAATTTTCAGTTTCCCCCTCCCCACTCAGACCCACTCCCAGACAGTCCTAGCAAAATTCTTGAGAAATTGCTCTTCGCTAAGAAGCAATTTTTTGGGTTATTTTTGACCATTTTAATTGAAAACAATTACAGTAAGGTACTAAGAAAAAAGAAATTATTTGATATTGAGATAAAAATGGCGGCATTGGACCTTTAAGGTTTTTGTGATCTATACTCTTAGAAAAAAATGTGCTATCTAGAACCTAAAATGGTTTTTCAGTTGTTCCCATAGGAGAGCCCTTTGAAGAACCCTTTTTGGTTCTAGGTAGAACCCTTTTGGATCCAGCTATAACCATTTTGAGTTCCATGTAGAACCCTTTACAGAGAGGGTTCTAGATGGAACCCAAAAGAGTTCTCCTATGGGGACAGCTGAAGAACCATTTAGGAACCCTTTTTTCTAAGAGTGTATAAGCCAGGTTTTTTTTATAGTGGGAAATTATATAAAGAGTCATAGGAGACCTAGGGTTGTCATCTTGCCCTCAACGGATTTTGCTCTCTCATCCTTTCTCGGTATCGTTTCCCTCATCTTTCTCGCATTCTACCACTTGCTTTCCTTCCCCACACTGTGATGAGAGCTGAATAGAGAGTAGAGAGGTGTATTGTACAGTTCAGATATATAATTAAATAATGAAATTGTTTGAAGGGAGAATAGAATTCAGTTGTGAAATAGGAAAAATGTTAGCTAAAATGATTCTCTATCCAAAAGTTCACTGACTGTTGCCAAAGATTTTGTGTCGAAATGTGATATGCCCTGCAGGTAAATACTTCTGAGGCAAAGTTACAACATAATTTTGAATTGCATGAATATAAATATTCAATGATATGCATCTACAGTATTATGTTACTTAACAATGAATCCTTGAATCTCTCAATCAATCAGAGACGATTACTGCTGGCAGGCAGCACTGCAGCAAAAAAGATGTTGGCTTTTAGATGGCAACCACCTCACTCTCTCCCAATTCACCAGTGATACAGTTACTGTTAGAAGTTATAACATTAGAATTATTGACAGCGAGAATGAATGGTGCTAGTCAAGGAACATTGAGCCTGGACAAATACTTGACTCTGTAAAGAATAATCTTAGTTAAAGCCCAAAACACAAAATAAACAATATATTTATACCTATTTTCCTATTTTCTTTGCTTTCAGGCGCATGGGGAAGGAGTGGTATGGGATGTTTTCTCTGGTCGCTGGTGAGGGGTGGGGGTGTTGGATGGACTGACGTGGTGGTGGAGACATGTTGGCTGGGTGGGTTGGGAATGGAGATGGGAGGTTGGGGTAGAGGCATGTTGGCTGGGTGGGGTGGGGAATGGCATGGGAGGTTGGGGGTGGAGGCAGATTGGCTGGTGGGGGTTGGGGATGGATGGGATGGGAGGGTTGGGGTGGAGGCATGTTGGCTGGGGTGGTGTTGGGGAATGGATGGGATGGGAGGTTGGGGGTAGAGGCATGTTGGCTGGGTGGGTGTGGGATGGGATGGGAGGTTGGGGTGGAGGCATGTTGGCTGGGTGGGTTGGAGGAATGGGATGGGAGGTTGGGGGTAGAGGCATGTTGGCTGGGTGGGGTTGGGGGAATGGGATGGGAGTTGGGTGAGAGGCATGTTGGCTGGGTGGGGTTGGAGGAATGAGATGGGAGGTTGGGGGTAGAGGCATGTTGGCTGGGTGTGGTTGGGGAATGAGATGGGAGGTTGGGGTAGAGGCATGTTGGCGGTGGGGTTGGGGGGATGAGAGGGGAGGTTGGGGTAGAGGCATGTTGGCTGGCGTGGGGTTGGGGGAATGGGATGGGAGGTTGGGTGGAGCATGTTGCTGGATGGGGTTGGGGAATGAGATGGGCGAGTTGGGGGAAGAGACATGTTCGTGGGGTAGGGTTGGGGGATGGGATTGAGAGGTTGGGGGTGGAGGCATGTTGGCTGGCTGGGGTTTGGGGGAAGTAGGATGGATGGTATGGAGTTGGGTGGAGACATGTTGGCTGGGTAGGGTTGGGGGAATGAGATGGGATTGGGTAGAGGCATGTTGGCTGTGGGGGTTGGGGGAATGAGATGGGAGTTGGGGGTAAGGCATGGTGGGCTGGGTGGGGTTGGGGAATGAGATGGGAGGTTGGGGGTAGAGGATGTTGGCCGGTGGGGTTGGGGAATGGGATGGAGGTTGGGGTGGAGGCATGTTGGCTGGTGGGGTTGGGGAATGAGATGGGAGTTGGGGAAGAGACATGTTCGCTGGGTAGGGTTGGGATGGGATGAGAGGTTGGGTGGAGGCATGTTGGCTGGCTGGGTTTGGGGAATAGGATGGGATGGTATGGGAGGTTGTGGGGTGGAGACATGTTGGCTGAGGTGAGTTGGGGGGAAGGGATGGGAGGTTGGGGGTGGAGACATGTTGGCTGGGTGGGGGGTTGGGAATGGGATGGGAGGTTGGGGGTGGAGACATGTTGGCTGGGTAGGGGATGGGGGAATGGGATGGGAGGTTGGGGGTGGAGACATTGGCTGGGTAGGGTTGGGGAATGGGATGGAGGTTGGGGGTGGAGACATGTTGGCTGGGTAGGGAGGGGGAATGGAGGAATGGGAGGTTGGGGGTGGAGACATGTTGGCTGGTAGGGTTGGGGGAATGGGATGGGAGGTTGAGGTGGAACATGTTGGCTGTAGGGTTGGGGAATGGATGGGAGGGTTGGGGTGGAGACATGTTGGCTGGGTAGGGATGGGAATGGGATGGAGGTTGGGGGTGGAGACATGTTGGCTGGGTAGGGTTGGGGAATGGATGGAGGTTGGGATGGAGACATGTTGGCTGGGTAGGGATGGGGAATGGGATGGAATGGGAGGTTGGGTGGAGACATGTTGTGCTGGGTAGGGTTGGGGAGAATGTGAGGTGGGGTTGGGGTGGAGACATGTTGGCTGGTAGGGATGGGGGGAATGGGATGGAATGGGAGGTTGGGGGTGGAGACATGTTGGCTGGCTGGGTGGGGGAATGGATGGGATGGTGGTTGGGGTGGAGACATGTTGGCTGGCTGGGGTTGGGGGAATGGTGGGATGGGTTGGGGTGGAGACATATTGGCTGGTAGGGTTGGGGGAATGGGATGGGATGGAGGTGGGGGTGGAGACATTTGGCTGGCTGGGGTTGGGGGAAGGGATGGGATGGAGGTTGGGGTGGAGACATGTTGGCTGGGGGTTGGGGGAATGGATGGGATGGGAGGTTGGGGGTGGAGACATGTTTGGCTGGCTGGGTTGGGGAATGGGATGGGAGGGTTGGGGGTGAGACATGTTGGCTGGCTGGGTTGGGGAATGGGATGGGATGGGAGGTTGGGGTGGAGACATGTTGGCTGGTGGGGTGGGGAATGGGTGGGATGGGAGGTTGGGGGGAGACATGTGGGCTGGCTGGGGTTGGGGAATGGATGGGAGGTTGGGGTGGAGACATGTTGGCTGGCTGGGGTTGGGGGAATTGGTTGGATGGGACGTTGGGGGTGGAGGCCACTTATTTTTAGTTTTCTTTTTCTGTTTATACTGAATGTATTATTTATTATTAAACTCTGTATGCACTGATTGTTTTCGTTTGAGTGTCAGCCTACAGGTACAGGTTTTATAAACGTATAATTTGAAATGGATAATGTACCTGTAACCCCCCAAACAAAAAAATAACAAAACAAATACAAATGTGTTCATTTAAAAAACAATTTTATTTTCCATATAATTAGCCTTTACAGTTAAATATTAAACCAATTGAAATTMCTTTCACAGATGGCTACACTTAAACATCGGGGGCCAAAGCAAATACACTCCATTTATCATAAAATTCATATTTAGAAAATAGCAGTACCGTGAGCAATCAGTGAAAATTATAGAAAGCTCTTGCAAATGCATTATAGAAATACAGTAACCACAAGAGATTAACTACATTACTGTAGAAATACAGTAACCACAAGAGATTAACTACGTTACTGTAGAAATACAGTAACCACAAGAGACTAACTACATTACTGTAGAAATACTGAGCAATGTAGCTAAGCCAGTGATGTTTCTAATTTAAGAACATACAATGTTATTTGATTCAGGTACAAAATGTTTCATTGGATAAAAATAGTAGCCAATAAACAAAACATCCACTGGCCTTGAGTAGCATGCATAGACTCATGCAGCAGGAAATGTATTGTAAGTGTATGTCCTAGCTTACTGACAGTAATTTGAATATAGTATTAACTAATTGTGGATGGTTGATTGAACTCATGGCAGTATATTTGACCTTCTTGGCTGGCCTCTGCAATAACGGGCTATGTGACATTCGTGAAACATAAAACACATATTATAGACTTAGGCCTATATAATACAATTCTATATAGGTTTCGATGTTAACTAGGGTCCTTTAAGGCCAAGTCACAAAGTATTAAGTAGTAGAATGACAAAGCAAATCACTCATTAAAACCCAACCAATCAGAGTATGTCCCTAACACACCCACTAAATATATTCTTAATTCATTGGATAGCGAGATTTTCATCAATGCCTTCCCCAGTCCTAAGCAATGTAGCGTGCAGTAAAAGAGTATGTCTGACACATTTCCCTGTCCTTCAGTATCTGCCCTGTATCGTTACCCTTTTGCTAAATATAGATTGGTGTCGTCCCAAAAAAGAAATGCCCAGTCATACATTCACTCTCCTTGTAAGTGACTCTAGCCCCCTGTGCCACATTGCTCCTGTGTACACTTCCCTCATTTTTTAAAGGCCCAATCCTTAATTAGAAAAACAACAAAATGGCAACCCATTGGCAGCCACTTGGTTTGCTATAAAGTTGAGGGTATTTATAGCTGTAAATATCACAGATTGGGYCATTTAAGTTTAGCAAAGAGCCCACACCTGATCTTGATTCAAACTGCCTAGTCTTTGCCACAGACAGATTTCCACTAGACTTTGGCGGTAATATGATGATTATGGGGTAGAAGTCCGTAAGGAAAGCATTTAGCCAATTCAGACGCAAAGGCCTATTGATTTCTAATGGGCTAGCCTCAAGGTCGGACCTCCGGCAAAGAATTCTCGTCTTTCCAATAAGGATGTAATTTGTAATCCAACGCCACACCACAGCGCCCGCTCATTCTCATCCAAGAATCAATCACAACTGGCCAAGAAATATAGGCTCCCAAAACCCAAAGATAGTTGTTTGGTCTTTTCAAAGCTCATCATCTCACCATGACCTTCATTCGGGCAGATTTGCGATGAAGACTTAATATTCTAGGTCTGCAATTATAACACAATTGAACATTGTACAATCCATTCATTGTTTACGAAAAGCTGGAAGGATGTTGTCGCCTAGGTATCTGATCCAATGTCCCAAATAGAACTGGTGTCCTTTCTAAGATATGGAGAGAGAAGGAGTTGGTTCACGGAGTGGGCAACCTGGGACTATATAGCACTACGCATCCAAAAACTGGCAAGAACCAGAGATCAAAATTGAGAACCTATTAGTGATTCCAACAGCTGCTATTTGGCTCTGAGTGGCACGTGCACAAAGCTGGTTTCTCGATACGTGCCTGGCCTAGGAACTGCGCAGTACCCCCTGAGAGCCCATAGGGTTTGATTACGCTGGCAGATGTACGCGGGTCGGCTCACAGGCGCAATTCTATCACACTGTTTACTGTCTGCTGTTGTCAGAATTCGAGACCATGGCACATCCTAAAAAGTCCGACTCCTGATTTGAGTCGTGGGAGCGTGGTGAGGTTCAGTCCTCAAAACAACGAGGTTAGCAGGAGACAGAGGAAGTTTTAGTGTTGAGGTTTAGGCTGTGAAGGCAGGTGGGTGTGATTTTCTAGATCCCAGGCTTCAAGAAATAGGAAGCATATGTTTTAATAATAAAACAAATAATACGCCTTGTGAGTCTAAAGAGGAGCCTAGAAGGAGTTTGGGGAAGTGGTCCTGTGGTTCATATAGTTACAGTGGCCCATACTGTGTAGATAAAATGGTTCCGCGCCCCAAAAGAAAGTTAACAATAGACCTTATGAAGGTGTATGTTAGTTGTCTGTGAATGAGATATTAAACACGATTTATAACACATTACTTCTCAACAACAATGATCTTGTATTTACTGCAGTTTCTTCTGTGGATGTGAGATAGTAATTTATTCGGCAAGGTGTATTGAGAGAACTAGAGAAGTAATTCGAGGGCTGATGGACACAAGATTGCACTGCTTACAGCGTGTCCAATGTTTGCATTTGATTCCATCCTTGAGGTGCTATGCGTCCCTGAATTTTTAAGGGATTGACCCTCTCAGTCGACACAACAGAAAAATTTTCTTGCCAGGAGCAACCGTGTTGATCTGAGAAAAAAAAGGAAGAAGACATGGAGATACAAAACAGTGTTTTTTACCATCATACGAATGACAAGTTCAATGTAAATACCACAAGTTGTCAAGAGTAACAGTCTTTTACACTAAATAGGCAAATGAGCATTGTTAATCCAACGCGCTTAAGGCATAAACTGGGGAAGCACAACTCTGGAGTTGCATAATTCTGGCCAGTTTTACGGATTGAATGGATTGGCTCACGTCGACATGACTTGAGAGAGCTTTGGCGCCAGCCAGCCCCGTCGGCATCTTAAAAACTTACAGTTAGTAATTTGCACGGCTAAGCTTGCTCGTTTCAACCCAGCTGTTTAAGGCTAACAGAATAACTCCAGCTTCTCAGAAGACACACTCAAAACGAGAACGAACTTCAAATGTAGGCCCTCATAGATGGGCTGTTGGCACATTGTTTCTTTTGGATAAGAAAACTGAGCCCTTTATTGAGCAAACATTGCGGTCAGTCTAGACAGCGATAAAGCAGCAATCTCGAGCTAACAGCTAACACTAAAGACAGACAGCTAACAGCTAACACTATGACACAGCTTCAGCTAACACTATGAACACAGCTTTCAGCTAATAGGTAACACTATGGCACAGCTTCAGTAAGCAACAACAACTCTTGCCGCATCACGCACTGTAGCCCATCTAGTATGGCTGTGACAGTTTGTTTATGTGGTGCCTACTCCTTGGTAGAGCCAGTCCCCCTTTTCTCCCCATTATTCAGGGGAAGTCTGACCTATTTATGCTCAATGCATATAGCTAGCAGTGTGCTTCAGCTTCATTTTTTGTATCAGCCCAGCACAACAGTTGTTATCTTTTTGTTGCCTTGGGTTAGACAGGATTGCAATTCCAAAATGCGCACCCTCGCTTTTCTCTTTAGTGCACTACGTTTTGACCAGGGCTCATACAGGGAACATAGGGTGCTGCCTTTTGAGAGACGCACCCACAGGGCTAAACAGGGCTGAGTGTCTGTCAAGCTACATCCAGGAGTGTTCATTAGGGCCTCTCTGCAAAACTAGCTGAGTAAACCTGATCTAAAGAGCTTGTAGACTACAAACGTTCCATGGTAAAGACTGTGTGTCACTTTACTGCCCTTACATTTGCCATTGAAAGCCAATTGTTTTCCCTATAACCACCCCATCCAACAGTAAAATGTCCTGGACTTCCACATACTGTAGTTTCTCTTGAACAGAGTAGTCTATTGTCAGTTCATTCTCTAAACTTCTCCTCTGATGTCTTCCCAGTTTATTTGACAAGGAACACGTGCAAAAGCTTCTGCAGCCGTTTGTTTTTGGAGGAGGAGGATGTTTTCTTGGGTTGTTTTTGGACAAGTTTGAGATGCCTGGAGTTCTTTCTTCCATTCCAGTGTACGTACTTACACCCGGAGGCAAACTGTGCCAGTAATTCTTCTATAATCGTAAGATCATCGTTTCAAGAGCATAGAGTTCAGGTGTGTGTATGCAAAGACGTTCAGGTGTGTATGCATAGCTTTAGTGTGTCTACCGTTCGGTGTCTACCGTTCGGCTGACACCATTCCATCAGGCCTGCGGGATAGCTTGTTTGACAGGTCGTGTGAAAGGTGTTGAGCAGACCTGTTTGAGACCAGCCCAGGGAAGATCCAAGTCCTCACAATAGAGCCTAGAGGCGTTTCCACAAATCTCAAGTAAACCAGGGGACAGAAAGAAGAGTTGTGGCCTACATATGGTCTTACAGTTTAACAGCCTATACCTACAATGGAATAGGTGGGTGTGGTATAATGCATAGCCTTGGTTATTATTCTTCGCCGTAGAGTTTCCACGCAATGTTAACCTGACACTCCTGGGCCAACGCCCTCCCTCCGATCCTATCATCACAACCAGAACTCCAACACGTCAGTCCCTGCTCACATGACAGATGCACTCCCCTAACCCTTGACCCCTGGCCCTGAGTATACCAAAAGCTCTGTTAATAGGCCCCTTTACCCTTCACACGTCATAAATAGATTTTCTATGGATATTTTCTACTTCGTATGGATTCTTTTGTCCATATAGATTTTCTTTCAATGACTTCTGAATGAGAGGAATAAAACATCAGTGTACATTACACCGAGGTGGTGGGAGGTTGAATAGCCCAATCACACAATGTCCGGTTCATAGTCAGTCTGGAAATGTACGTTGTGTTTTGCCATTGCTTGTTATACTTCAGCCCACACCAGTTTCCTACAGTACAGTGCTGCTACTAACAGCCCATGTTCGAGGCAGTCACTTACAGATGCCATGGAGCGGACAAATCTATGTACAGTAAGATTCTGTTTATGTTGCTGGGCTGGTGTCCTCTGTGCTAAGAACAGGGTCACGGACATTCTAGAACCAGATGTTGAAAGCCAATAAAAACTGACAAGTCATACCAGAGTGACTGTCAGTTTGTCCCTGCTGTAACATGACAATAGAGGCTCTTTCCATCTCTGTGACTGAAGTTTGCCGACACTTCTTATAAAGTCAGAAGAGCACAGATTCAAATCGAAATAATCTACTGAAAAACTGGCCAAACTCCAATATAAGACTCGAAGCTACAGATGATCTAAGCCATCTACCGTAAAAACGGGTCAAACTGCAACTGGTCAAACCACAACACTATCAACGAGGGCAGTTGTGTCCTTTTTTCTCCGCGCTGTGCTATAATGTTTATTAGAATCCCCTTTGTGGTTGTATTAGACATGCTCCAGTGCCGGTGTGGATTTTCAACATCCGAACAAAGCTACATCTCATTACATAAAATATGAAAACACACACAACCACAAATGCACACACACACACACAGGCGTGCACACACACATCGCACACACATTAACACTGAACGCAGGCACACAAAGACACACTTACAAACGTGTAGGCACACGCACATACACACATACACTCACATACATGAAAAAAGTCCAAACACTCACAGTGTGAGGGGTGATTTCCCATGTGATTACACTGGAAAGAGCCAAAACTCAACAAGAGAAAATTTCCAATACGGCAGAGGATGAAAACCTGTTAATAAGACTGTGACCCACAATGCAGTGTGTGCGTGCATGAGTGTGGTGGTGTGTGTGTGTGTGTGTGTGTGTGTGTTGTGTGTGTGTGTGTCGTGTGCGTGTGCGTGTGCGTGTGCGTGCGTGTGCGTGTGCGGCGCGTGCGGGGGGTGCGATGGAGGTTGGACCTGGCAGAGCGGTGCATGGGTCATAAAGGTTTTACTTCTTATCTACACCGTCATATTCTCACCCGGCATATTCTAAAGTTGTTGATTATGGTACTGGACTGATTTGATTTTGAAAAGGTTGAGAGAGGAGAGAGGAGGAGAGGAGGAGGTGAAACACTTATTCCTGTCTGCCGGCAAGGCGAGCGGGAGGGAGAGTAGATAAAATGAGAAAACAATTACAGCGAGTCACCATGCAGGTACCTAAGGTTATTGTTTTTAATGACAGCCACATCCTGGTACAGGACCAGAACAACCAGACCGCGCTATGCTGCACTGCCTCAATGGGAACTGAGAATTGAGCGGTGGGGTAAGCTTTGTCCTCATCACAAGACGAAAACAGTGTGTGTGTGTGTGTGTGTCTCTGCCAACAAGGTGAGCATGTCTGCCGAACACACACAGATAAGCATGAACACACAAAATGCTGAGTCAAGTTTACAGAATACCGTCCCTGCATAGCTTTTGTTCACCTCAGGGTGAGTTTTAATGTTCCACCCCCTCATAGACACTGAAATTATAGCCCTAGGAGATCTTTACTTTACATTATCCTAAAGTATCGACTCCTCAGTACTCTTGACACTCAACAGCTGCTGCAGATGACTGCTGTCTGTGACGCTACGCACACACACACACACACTTGTTCGCCTATGGCTAAACCCTCCGTTTCTCTGTTACAAAATTTCTAACGACGAAGGATCATAGAAATGGATTCTACTCACTAATCAGATCCTCACACATTTACTGAACAATATGTAGCCAATCTTCCATTGTCTTAGTTGAGCCAGCGCCACCCTGAAGCATAGACCTACATTACATTGGTTTTGGCCACAGGGTGTGCTGGTTCCGTTTTCTTTCCCAATTGTGGTAGTCAGTAAAATCTGCAGGGCCGTACTATGCCAGTCATTCCCTCTGTGGTTTATGTGGTTTGGTTTCCTCTGTGGTCCTCTAGTCTATAGACTCACACGTGGCTGTATGATGGGCTGTGGTTGATGATGTGGCTGCTGATGTGGGCACTGGTAGCAATACACAAAGTAAGCATGTACAGTATGTTGTACAATGTTCAATTGTGTTATAATTGCAGACCTATAATATTAAGTCTTCATCGCAATCTGCCGAATGAAGGTCATGGTGAGATGATGAGCTTTGAAAAGACCAAACAACTATCTTTGGGTTTGGGAGCTATATTTCTTGGCCAGTTGTGATTGATTCTTGGATGAGAATGAGCGGGCGCTGTGGTGTGGCGTTGGATTACAAATTACATCCTTATTGGAAAGACGAGAATTCTTTGCCGGAGGTTGACCTTGAGGCTAGCCATTAGAAATCAATAGGCCTTTGCGTCTGAATTAGCTAAATGCTTTCCTTACGGACTTCTACCCATAATCATCATATTACCGCCAATGTGAGTGGAAATCTGTCTGTGGCAAAGACTAGGCAGTTTGAATCAAGATCAGGTGTGGGCTCTTTGCTAAACTTAAATGCACAAGCTGTGATATTTACAGCTTATAATACCCTCAACTTTATAGCAACCAAGTGGCGGTCAATGGGTTGCCATTTTGTTGTTTTTCTAATTAAGGATTGGGCCTTTAAAAAATGAGGGAAGTGTACACAGGAGCAATGTGACACGGAGGACTAGAGTCACTTACAAGGAGAGTGAATGTATGACTGGGCATTTCTTTTTTGGACGACACCAATCTATATTTAGCAAAAGGGTAATGATACAGGGCAGATACTGAAGGACAGGGAAATGTGTCAGACATACTCTTTACTGCACGCTACATTGCTTAGGACTGGGAAGGACATTGATGAAAATGTCATTATCCAATGAATTAAGAATATATTTAGTGGGTGTGTTCGGGACATACTCTGATTGGTTGGGTTTTAATGAGTGATTTGCTTTGTCATTCTACTATTAATACTTTGTGACTTGGCCTTAAATGACCCTAGTTAACGTCGAAACCTATATAGAATTGTATTATATAGGCCTAAGTCTAAATATGTGTTTTACGTTTCATGAATGTCACATAGACCGTTATTGCAGAGGCCAGCTAAGAAGGTCAAATATACTGCCATGAGTTCAATCAACCATCCTATAATTAGTTAATACTATATTCAAATTACTGTCAGTAAGCGAGACATACACTTACAGTACATTTCCTGCTACATGAGTCTATGCATGCTACTCAAGGCCAGTGGATGTTTTGTCATTGGCTACTATTTTTCTCCAATAAAATTTTTGTACCTGAATCAAATAACACTGTATGTTCTTAAATTAGAAACATCACTGGCTTAGCTAATTGCTCAGTATTTCCAGTAGTTAATCGTTGTGGTACTGTATTTTTCTACCGTAATGTAGTTAATCTCTTGTGGTCTGTATTTCTACAGTAATGTAGTTAATCTCTTGTGGTTACTGTATTTCTACAGTAATGTAGTTAATCTCTTGTGGTTACTGTATTTCTACAGTAATGTAGTTAATCGCTTGTAGGTTACTTGTATTCTACAGTAATGTAGTTAATCGTTGTGGTTACTGTATTTCTACATAATGTAGTTAATCGCTTGTGGTTACGTCTCTATAATGATTAGTGATGATATACTTTGCAAGAGCTTTCTATCATTTCACTGATTGTCACACGGTACTTGCATTATTCTTCTAAATATGAATTTTATGATAAATGAGTGTATTGTTGCCTTTGGCCCGATGTTATAAGTGTAGCCATAGTGGGAGCAATTTCAATTGGTTCTGAAAGCAATTTAGTCGAGTATCAGATCCATATGTACAAGCGGAATTGCGACAGTATCGAGAGGAGAGAATGATAAAAATAAGCTATGGATTAATGATGAGACACTAATGTGTTTGGTGATATTGTAGTGGTGTGATGTTCTAGTCTCTCTTTCACCTCCAACTCGACACAGTCATAGTATCGCCCTCAAGAGACCTCATACCGACAGTGACCGATTAATATGGTCATCCCCAGCCAAGTCTTAGGACCGTCGACCTGGCGAACATGGACAACGCCGCGTCGACGCAGCGGTGAGCCACGGCGTACCAATGGAGAAAAAGCCGTGCAGTCACTACTACAACTCCTTCCGATGCATTAGAGATCGCTAAGCGATGAGCATAGAAAAATCGAGAAGAATGGTGATCAAAATAGAATTGTTTAATTTAGTTGGCTCTAGTTGGCAGTGCTTGGGCTTTAGTACGGAAGGGTTGAGTCACTTGACTTTACAGCAGAAGTGGGTCGAGCCGAGTGGTTGTATGATCTCAGAGGCGCCTCTAATTATAGGTTACCTGTGGGTCGTAGCGCGATCTCACAACACACGAAGGAGCGAAGGAGTTACGTAGTAGAGAGCAGGAGTCAAAAGGAACAAATTGGGCCTGAACAAAGATCCCTGTAGAATCTAGTAAAGTAGAATAAATCCTTGAGTTAGACACTAGGGCCCAACAATTAACATAACAGTAATATTGTATATGTACGAGGACTTATGTGTCCCATATACCCTTATCCTGTCTATAGAACTTTCGTGGACATTTTCGCACTGTCAGGCGCATGTGGAAGCCGAGTGGTCGTCAATGTGGAGGGGTGATTGTGACTATTGGTCGCGGAAGTGTTGCGAGCGAGAGCTGCGTGAGGGGGTTGCGGTGTGTGGCTATGAACTGAAGACGTGGTGGTACGAGGGCACGCGAATGTGGGCTGGGTGGGCGTGCTGAGGGTAATGTATAGTAGATGGGAAAGGGGGATTTGGAACGGATAAAGTAAAATAAAAGAAAGATCAGAAATACAAAATTGTGCTTCAATTAATAAAAGCTAATTCTTCTATTTGGTGCTACTGTATGATTATGTCACGCTTTAGGTGGCAGATCTAGAGTTTAAGAAGACCTAATATGAATATGAGCGCCTTTCACATAGTGGTGATACGACGTTACTATAGATTTCAGACGCAGTTGATTTAGTCAACACCTACAACTGTAAAGTTTGGGTACGGGCAAAGAGCAAATACGAGCTCCATTCGCATATACCGCTATAGAATTCAGTATTATAGAAAAATAGACAGTACCGGAGTGGCGTAGATCGAGACTGAAAAATGATCAGAAGGACTCTTGCGCATCACGCTCAGCAGCATGTAAGTTGGAATATACAGTAACACGAAGCGATGTGTAGAGCGTCAATTAGCGTGGTAGATAATAAACGGTAGATGCTGACAGCACAGGCGATTACGCTACATTGGACGTGACATTGGAGTAAGAAATGATTGACGCATGGGGATATAACCACAAGCACGATGTAACTACATTACAACGGCAGAGTAGTGAAATCCATCAGTATAACATAATCAAGGAGGAATTAGACTTTACAACGAGAGTGTAATGTGACAGCTGAGCGAAATATATTAGACGCCAGACGTAGACGGCACCGATTTCGTCAGATGACTGAGCTTGACATTCGGTAGAAATACAAGTAACCACCAAGAAAGATGGGTGAACTAACATACTTACCTCGGATTAAGATCTGAGGTGGCAGTGATCCTTACGAGCAGATGCGGATTAAGGCTCACAAAGCTTGTACTAGCTATTGCGAGATTATGACATGAATCGATGTTACTCACGTGGACAGACCTATGAGATTAGCACCTAACACACTCAGAGTGCATGTTTCATGCTGAAATTGAGAGACGAGTGAAGCAATAACCATGAGTGGTTAGTGAGTTGAGACGCTGTTGGCCGGGGTATGAGATACGGTTTGTGATGATGATTGGCTGGAGAAAATATACGTCAGCCAATGGGAACGCAGCAATACAACAGCACGGATACCCACGATTGCCCTTGAAGAGTATGTCTATATGCACAACAGGCGACATCGCAGTGTGGGACCGGCGAGTCGGAAAAGTAGTGAGCGTTGAGTAGAGCCCAGTACAGTGCGATTGTTCATGCACTAGATGGATATAGGTGCAGGCACGGAGTGGTGATCGAATGCGCTATCGGAGTAAGGTGTGAGGATCACGGACGTAGGGTAGAGGCTGTATGAACGTGTTATGAGCTAACGCTTACATTAGTGACAATAGTAATGATGGTTCATGGATGGAGCTAATTGAACGCTCATTGGCTGAGTGATACTGACGAATGTTGGCTCTGAACACCCTGTACGTCTTGAGCTCTGTGGCCTGCCGTGTACCGAGAGTTAGGGTGGCGTGCGATGTGCAATGAGACGAGATAGAGAATCTTGTCGCTCGGGGTGTCAGAGCACTGATGTCTGATCTGCGTTAAGGAGACGGCGTGGACTATTACGCAGTGTGTCGGGTTGCAACACTTGAGACGGGCACTAAGCCGGGCGAGTTTCGCAGTCTTGATGTGAAGGCAGGAGTAGATCACGATCATCACAATATGCGTACGGACTTCGCAGAGGAGGCATGATATAATGTTGATGATGGATCAGAAGATAGGTCTGTGATATAAGGATAGTGATTCGGATCGTCATTTGTTCACATCTGAGTGATCGTCGATTCACGATTTTATGTATGAAGAGGATCCTAACACTCTACTGAAGGGACCAGAGCGTATCAGTCTCGATAGAGGATGTACGGGCTATAAGCTAAGGTGGGGCTAATATCCTATTAGGAGGAACCCCAAGAGGCCATGATCCGCCAGAGTCTGGATTACCCTCTACAGATATCGCTGTATACAACACTTATCTGATGGAGTCTGACAAGTATGAGAGGCGTTTGACTTCGGAAGTGCAGAGTGCGATTGCTGATCATTGCTAGAGAGGACTCGAATAAAGGCGGTGAGGCTCTGTTTGGAGGATGAATGGAGTTGAGAGTAGCTATACAGAGACGATGAGCAGGATTAGGCGCGCAATACACTGGTCTATGGCACGCGTCTTTCTTAGGGGTGTAAGAGAGATGGTGCAGGGCAATGATGGTACTAAGGGCGAGGACAGACAGTGCGGTGCCCCAGCGAGGAATAGTGTGATTGCAGATTAGAGGTTATTCAAGCATCTCTTGCTTGATCGACTTAGAACTCGCTTCATAGTGGGCTCATGCAACGTGTTCGATCTTGCTCTCCCAGGACCTGGCCGTAATGAGCTCCATAATGGAGGCGCTTCATGCGGATGCGCAGTGTGGCTCAGACAGGATCGGAGACCGTCTGACAGGATATTTTGGGTACTATGTACCGTGTTCTTTTAGCATATGTGAGTGAATCTGCTCGGATCTATTCTAATCTAGTCTATCTGTAGAGGGGGATCTCGGCCTGCGAAGTCGCTGGCTCGCGCAGTGTATAGCTCACAGCGTTGTAGCTGCTATTTGCGTCCAAGAAGTATGCGGATGTGGGGGTATGGCTAGAGATACAAAAATGCCGAGATCATACATTCACTCCTCCTGTGTAAGTGACTCTAGTGCCGCCGTGTACATTCTCCTGTGTACACTTCCTCATGTTTTTTAAGGCCCAATCTTAAATTAGAAAAACAACAAAAATGGCAACCCATTGACCGCCACCTTGGGTTTTGCTTATAGAATTTGAGGGTTTGATAGTGTAAATTCACAGCTTGTGCCATTTTAGTTTTAGCAGAGCCACACCTGATCTTGTAATAATAGACTGGCCCTAGTCTTTGCACAGACAGATTTCCACTCGAACATTGGCGGTAATCATGATGATTATGGGGTAGAAAGTCCGTAAGGAAAAGCATTTAACGTAATTCCAGAATGACCCAAGAGGCCTATTGATTTCTAATCGGGCTAAGCGCCCCAGGTCGAACCTCCGGCCAAAGAATTCTCGTCTTTCCAATAGGATGTAATTTGTAATCCAACGCACCACGAAACCAGAGAGCGACCAGCGCCGCTCGATTCTCCATCAAAATCCAATCAAACTGGCCAAGATTAGGCCTAAAAAAACCAAAACCAAAGATATTGTTTGGTCTTTTCAAGCTCATCATCTCAGCATGACCTTCATGTTAAAGAGAGAATTTGCGATTGAAGAAATATTTTTGGATATGTCAAATTATAACACAATATAGAACATTGTAACATACTGTTACATGCATTACTATAGTGATATATGACTACCAGAGTGCCCACATCGATATCACACCCCAGCCAATCATACAGCCGATGTGGTCTATGACATAGAGGACCACAGAGAACGCAAACCCAGTAACACAGAAGGAATGACTGGCCATAGTACGGCCTGGCAGATGTTTACTGACTACCAACCAATAGAAGAAAGAAAACGAACAAGCAACCCTGTGGCCAACACCAATGTAATGTAGGTCGATGCTCAGGGTGGCGCTTGGCTCAACTAAGACATGGAAGATTGGCTACATTTGTTCGTATGTGGTTGAGGGACTGAATAGTAGAGAATAGAATCCATTCTATGATCTTCTGTCGTTAGAAAAGTTTTGGGGTGAACCGAGAAGAAACGGAGGGTTTAGCCTCTATAGGCGAACAAGTGTGTGTGTGTGTTGTGTCGTAGCCGTCACAGAGCAGCATCATCTCGCAGCAGCTGTGAGTGTCACAGAGTGTACTGAGGAGTCGATACTGTATAGGTTAATGTAAAGTAAAGATCTCCCTAGGCTTACTACATATTCAGTAGTCTATGAGGGGTGGAACAATTAAACACTCCCTAAGAGATAACAAAAGACCCCCCCCCCCCTGGAAATGCATGGACGGTATTCTGGTAAAAGAGATCAGCATTTTTGTGTGTTTCGATTGCTTATCTGTGGTGTGTTCGGCAGCCCATGCTCACTTGTTGGCAGAGACAACACACACAAACACCACTGTTTTCGTCTTGTGATAGGAGATTACCACGCTCAAGTTTCAGTAACCCATTGAGGCAGTAGCAGCATAGGACCAAACGACGGTCTGGTTGTCTGGCTCCTGTACCAGGATGTGGCTTATTTCATTAAAACAATAACTTAAATACCGTGCATGGTGAACTCGCTGTAAATGAATTATATATATATTATATAAACTTCTGCCCTCTAGATCCGCTCGCACTGCCGGCAGACGCAGGAATAAGTGTTTCACCTCTCCTCTCCCTCCT
>NW_019942708.1:496498-499609 GCF_002910315.2 Salvelinus sp. IW2-2015 | reverse complement strand
CTCCTCCTCTCTCAACCTTTTCAAAATCAAATCAGTCCAGTACCATAATCAACAACTTTAGAATATGCCGGGCGAGAATATGACGGGTGAGATAAGAAGTAAAACCTTTATGACCCATGCACCGCTCTGCCAGGTCCAACCTCCATCACACACATGCGCACGCAAGCACGCACGCACACACACACACACACACACACACACACACCACACTCATGCACGCACACACTGCATTGTGGGTGCACAGGTCTTATTAACAGGTTTTCATCCTCTGCCGTTTGGAAATGTTCTCTTGTTGAGTTTTGGCTCTTTCCAGTGTAATCACATGGAGAAATCCCCCCTCACACTGTGAGTGTTTGGACTTTTTTCATTGTATGTGAGTGTATGTGTGTATGTGCGTGTGCACACACGTTTGTATGTGTGTCTTTGTGTGCCTGCGTTCAGTGTTAATGTGTGTGCGGTTGTGTGTGTGCACGCCTGTGTGTGTGTGCATTTGTGGTTGTGTGTGTTTTCATATTTTATGTAATGAGATGTAGCTTTGTTCGGATGTTGAAAATGCCACGCCAGCACTGGAGCATGTCTAATACAACCACAAAGGGGATTCTAATAAACATTATAGCACAGCCGGGAGAGAACAGGACACAACTGCCCTCGTTGATAGTGTTGTGGTTTGACCAGTTGCAGTTTGACCCGTTTTTACGGTAGATGGCTTAGAGTCTTATATTGTAGTTTGGCCAATTTTTATAGTCGATTATTTTGATTTGAATCGGTGCTCTTCTGACTTTATAAGAAGTGTCGGCAAACTTCAGTCACAGAGATGGAAAGAGCCTCTATTTGRCATGTACAGCAGGGACAAACTGACAGTCACTCTGGTATGACTTGTCAGTTTTTATTGGCTTTCAACATCTGGTTCTAGAATGTCCGTGACCCTGTTCRTAGCACAGAGGACACCAGCCCAGCAACATAAACAGAATCTTACTGTACATAGATTTGTCCGCTCCATGGCATCTGTTAGTGACTGCCTCGAACATGGGCTGTTAGTAGCAGCACTGTACTGTAGGAAACTGGTGTGGGCTGAAGTATAACAAGCAATGGCAAAACACAACGTACATTTCCAGACTGAGCCTATGAACCGGACATTGTGGTGATTGGGCTATTCATCCTCCCACACCTCGGTATAATGTACACTGATGTTTTATTCCTCTCATTCAGACAGTCAGAAGTAGAAAATATCCATAGTAAAATCTATTTATGAGCGTGTGAAGGGTAAAGGAGCTCTATTAACAGTGCTTTGTTAGTATAACTCAGGGCCGAGGGGTCAAGGTTTAGGGGAGTGCATCTGTCATGTGAGCAGGGACTGACGTGTTGGAGTTCTGGTTGTGATGAATAGGATCGGAGGGAGGGCGTTGGCCCAGGAGTGTCAGGTTAACATTGCGTGGGAAACTCTACTGGCAAGAATAATAACCAAGGCTATGCATTATACCACACCACCTATTCCATTGTAGGTATAGGCTGTTAAACTGTAAGACCATATGTAGGCCACACACTCTTTCTTTCTGTCCCCTGGTTTACTTGATGATTGTGGAAACGCCTCTAGTCTCTATTGTGAGTGACTTGGATCCTTCCCTGGGCTGGTCTCAAACAGGTCTGCTCAACACCTTTCACACGACCTGTCAAACAAGCTATCCCGCAGGCCTGATGGAATGGTGTCAGCCGAACGGTAGACACCGAACGGTAGACACACCTGAACGTCTATGCATACACACACCTGAACATCTATGCTCTTGAAACCAATGTTCTTACGATTATAGAAGAATTACTGTGCACGTGTTGCCGGGGTGTAAGTACGTACACTGGAATGGAAGAATGAACTCCAGGCATCTCAYACTTGTCAAAAACAACCCAAGAAAACATCCTCCTCCTCCAAAAACAAACCMTCTGCAGAAGCTTTTGCACGTGTTCCTTGTCAATAAACTGGGAAAGACATCAGAGGAGAAGTTTAGAGAATGAACTGACAATAGACTACTCTGTTCAAAGAAACTACAGTATGTGGAAGTCGGGGTACATTTGACTGTGTGGATGGTATAGAAGAAAACAATGGCTTTCAATGGCAAATGTAAGGGCAGTAAAGTGACACACGTCATTTACCATGGAAACGTTTGTGTCTACAAGCTCTTTAGTCAGGTTACTCAGCTAGTTTTCAGAGAGGCCCTAATGAACACTCCTGGATGTAGCTTGACAGACACTCAGCCCTGTTAGCCCTGGGGTGTGTCTCAAAAGGCACCTATTCCCTATGTGGCCCCTGGCCTGGTCAAAGTAGTGCACTAAAGAGAAGGGGTGCCATTTGGAATGCAATCCTGGTCTACCAAGGCCAAAGATAACAACTGTTGCCTGGGCTGATACAAAGTGAAGCTGAAGCACACTGCTAGCTAATGCATTGAGCATAAATAGGTCAGACTCCCCTCTGAATATGGGGAGAAAAGTGGACTGGCTCTACCAGAGAGGGCACACATAAACAAATGTCACAGCCATATCTAGATGGGCTACAGTGCAGTGTTGTTGGCAAGAGTTGTTGTTGCGTTGTTTACTGAAGTGTTGCATAGTGTTACTATATTGCTGAAGCTGTGTCATAGTGTTAGCTGAAGCTGTGTCATAGTGTTAGTGTCTGAGTGTAGCTGTAGCTGTGTCATAGTGTTAGTCTGAGCTGTGTATAGTGTTAGCTTTTAGCTGAAGCTGTGTCATAGTGTTAGCTTGAAGCCTGTGGTCTAGTGTTAGCTGTGTCTTAGTGTTAGCTGAGCTGTGTCATAGTGTTAGCTGTGTCATATGTGTTAGTGTGTTTAATGTGTAAGCTGGTGTCTTAGTGGTTAGCTGAAGTGTGTCATAGTGTTAGCTGTGTCATAGTGGTTAGCTGTGTCTTAGTGTTAGCTGAAGCTTGTGTCATAGGTGTCTTAGCTGTGGTGCTTGCGTGTTAGCTGAAGCTGTTCAAGTGTTAGCTGTGGTCTTAGTGTTATACTGTGTCTTAGTGTTAGCTGAAGCTGTTCATAGTGTTAGCTGTGTCATAAGTGTTTACTCGGTGTCTTAGTGTTAGCTGAAGCTGTGTCATAGTGGTTAGGT
>NW_019942708.1:481358-496473 GCF_002910315.2 Salvelinus sp. IW2-2015 | reverse complement strand
TAGAAGAATGAACTGACAATAGACTACTCTGTTCAAAGAAACTACAGTATGTGGAAGTCAGGGTACATTTGACTGTGTGGATGGAAGAAGAAAACAATGCTTTCAATGAAAATGTAAGGGCAGTAAAGTGACACACGTCATTTACCATGGAACGTTTGTGTCTACAAGCTCTTTAGTCAGGTTACTCAGCTAGTTTTCAGAGAGGCCCTAATGAACACTCCTGGATGTAGCTTGACAGACACTCAGCCCTGTTAGCCCTGGGGTGGTCTCAAAAGGCACCCATTTCCCTATGGGCCCTGGTGGTCAAAGTAGTGCACTAAAGAGAAGGGGTCCATTTGGAATGCAATCCTGGTCTACCCAAGGCCAAAGATAACAACTGTTGCCTGGGCTGATACAAAGTGAAGCTGAAGCACACTGCTACGTAATGCATTGAGCATAAATAGGTCAGACTTCCCCTCTGAATAATGGGAGAAAAAGTGGACTGGCTCTACCAGAGAGGGCACCACTAACACATATGTCACAGCCATATCTAATGGGCTACAGTGCAGTGTTGGCAAGAGTTGTGTTTGGTTGTTTACTGAAGATGTGCCATGTGGGTTTAGCTGAATTAGCTGAAGCTGTGTCATAGTGGTTAGCTGAAGCTGTGTCATAGTGTTAGCTGTTAAGCTGAAGCTGTGTCCTTAGGTTTAGTCATGTAGCGAACGCTGTGCTCATAGTGGTTAGCTGTGTCCTTATAGTGTTAGCTGAAGCTGTGTCATAGTGTTAGCTGTGTCTTAGTGTTAGCTGTGTCTTAGTGTTAGCTGAAGCTGTGTCATAGTGTTAGCTGTGTCTTAGTGTTAGCTGAAGCTGTGTCATAGTGTTACCTATTAGCTGAAGCTGTGTCATAGTGTTAGCTGTGTCTTAGTGTTAGCTGAAGCTGTGTCATAGTGTTAGCTGTCAGCTGACGCTTCTGCTAAAGGAGCTAGTTTCATTCCACAAAAACAATGTGCCATGCCACAGCCATCTAGAGGGCCTCAATTTTGTTGTTTTGAGTTGTTTACTGAAGCTGGGTTATTGTGTTAGCTAAAGCTGGGTTGAAGGAGCAAGCTAGCTAGCTGCATTACTACCTGTGTTTTAAGTGCCGACTGGCTGGATGGCTGGCTAGCTGTCCCAAGCCTCTAAGTATGTGAGTGAGCCATCCATTCAGACCGTAAAACTGCTAATTATCACTCCAGATGTGTGCTCCAGTTATGCCTTAAGCGCCGGATTAAATGCTAATTTGCATTAGTAAGATTTACTCTGCAACGGMTATTACTTGAATTTGCATCGAGAGGAAAAAACACTGTTTATTTTCTCTGTTTGTTTTTTTAGACAAGACGGTGCTCTTGCAAGACAAATATCTTTTGTGTTCTAAATGAGGTCAATCTCCTAGAAATCAGGAGTAGCACAAGAGGAATCATATGCATGGACACCTGAAGCATGCAGCATGCTACCCTCTCAATTACCTTGCCAATAAATACATTACTCAAAGAAGAAGATAACAAGTATTGTGTTGAGAATAATGTATAGTAACTATTCAAAAGTAAAACTAACATAACTTCATAGGTGTCTTTTGTGGCTGGAGCCATAATCTCACAGTATGGGCCACTGTAACTAACAACACAACCACCCTAACCCCTTCTGGCTTTCTAACCCAGGGCAAGTTTGTATATAAAACATTGCTCCTATTGAAGCCGGGACAGAAACCCACCTGCTTAACAGGGCTAAARCCAAATAAAAGCTCCCTGTCTCCCTYACCGATTAGACTGAACCAAGCAGCTGAAACCAAGTGGCTGGTGGCAGCCYAAACAACAGCAGACAGTAAACAGGGAATGTCTGGCCTGTGCCAGGTACAGTGCAGTAAAACCAGGGCCAGGGGGTTGCCAGTCCTTGGGCAGTGCACTGTAGAGAAACATTGTGGGTCCACGGAGCCAATTGACAGGGAACACAATGGTTCTAGTGTATCCTGATCTGCCATTTTGGATCTAGGTTGGTCCAGGTTGCCCTATGACCAGGTCTTCTCCTAAAAAGACACCAGGCTATTTGGACATGGCAGCCAGGCACACTCGTAAACAAGACATGGGAACAAATATCTCTCACCCTTGCTGTATGAAAATATCACTGTCAAGTCAACATTTTTCAGGATGCACAACATGGCTTTCTTGCAAACAATACAACAGCCTGTAAGAGACACAAGTGTTCTAGGGCGCCAGAGCCACCCCAACACATACCTTCACACAACCTGTACACAATAGCTGTGGATCTGTTCTYCATAACAGGGGCCATTGTGGGCCAATGTCATTGTCATTAACACAAAAGCCCTGGCAATTACAGGATGATTCTCTAACCCTACCCTCCATCCCTTCCTGCAATAGGCAGCCATTTTGATTCCTGCTAAACCAGTTTACCCCTTTTTAKGTCTTGGTCACCCAATTGCGTCCGCGTCAGCTCTGCGTGCAATGTGATACAGTGTCTTTTCTATGGACTGTCATCAGACCCCTGGAAGTCTCCTTTTACCTTGGCTGGGTCACTGTATCAGAGCTTGTCCCAAAGGTGCTACATTATCAGAGCTTGTCCCCGGGGTGCTACATTATCAGAGATTGTCCCCAGGGTGCTACATTATCAGAGCCTGTCCCCAGGGTGCTACATTATCAGAGCCTGTCCCCATGGTGATACATTATCAGAGCCTGTCCACAGGGTGCTACATTATCAGAGCCTGTCCCCGGGGTGCTACATTATCAGAGCCTGTCCCCAGGGATACGATTATCAGAGCCCGTCCCCAGGGTGCCTACATTATCAGAGCCTGTCCCAGGGTGATACATTATCAGAGCCTGTCCCCGGGGTGACTACATTATCAGAGATTGTCCCCAGGGTGCTACATTATCAGAGCTTGTCCCCAGGGCGCTACATACATGATTTTTTGTGACAAAAGCCGAGCTCCCAATAGCCTGAGTCATAACAATCTACCAGGGATTCTATGGGGTGGGTTTTATGGGTGCAACTCAAGACCCGACAAAGCAAAGAGCACACTGACTGACACAGCCGTTGTTGTTTCTCATAGACCGGGTTAGAATATAAAGAGAGGCTCTGTGTGAGACTATGCTACTACTACTGTAGGTCGATGCCATCACATAGCCAAAGTGCTAGCCATTTCTTCAGTTGTATTAGACATATTCCTATGAGAACAGCGCGTATGTGTACGTGGTGTGTGTTTGACCTAGTTAACGGGCTGCTGAAGCAGAACAATTAACATTTTTTGGAAGTGTTTTCTTAATGACATCCATTTCCGCCTATGTCAGTGAGTCGAGTCCCGTCATGTCCAGCGATGAGCTAGCTGCTAGCTAGACTAAGAAACACAGCAGTTCAGAACTTGAATACAAACTCCAATTAAACATGAATGATGAATCGAGCCATGCCCTTATTTGGTCAGTAGAGCAGATCAGAATGCAGGGTGGAAGACAATGACAATGATGCGTATGTAGTATGGATCTCACTCAAAAGTAACTAAACTAAAATGTAGTATGGATCTCACTCAAAGGTAACTAAACTAAATGTAGTATGGATCTCACTCAAAGAACTAAACTAAATGTAGTATGGATCTCACTCAAAGAACTAAACTAAAATGTACTATGGATCTCACTCAAAGAACTAAACTAAATGTAGTATGGATCTCACTCAAAGAACTAAACTAAAATGTTAGTATGGATCTCACTCAAAGAACTAAACTAAATTGATTCTCACTCAAAGAACTAAACTAAATGTGTATGATCTCACTCAAGAACTAAACTAAAATGTAGTATGGATCTCACTCAAAGAACTAAACTAAAAAGTAGTATGGATCTCACTCAAAGAACTAAACTAAATGTAGTATGGATCTCACTCAAAGAACTAAACTAAATGTAGTATGGATCTCACTCAAAGAACTAAACTAAATGTAGTATGGATCTCACTCAAAGAACTAAACTAAAATGTAGTATGGATCTCACTCAAAGAATCTAACTAAAATGTACTATGATCTCACTCAAAGAACTAAACTAAAATGTATATGGATCTCACTCAAAGACTAAACTAAATTAGTAGGATCTACCAAACTAAATAAATGTAGTATGGATCTCACTCAAAGAACTAAACTAAAATTGAGTATGGATCTCACTCAAAGAAACTAACTAAATGTAGTATGGATCTCACTCAAAGAACTAAACTAAAGTAGTATGGATCTCACTCAAAGAAAACTAAACTAAATTGTAGTATGGATCACATTGCTTATAGGATGAATGTGATATATCCGTACCATCAAACGATAGAAATCAAATATATAAGATACATTAATCATCTGACCCATTAAGTACCGTAATATCAAAATCGTAATTTGATCTCGTATGAATCGTACCTACACCAAATAAGAACAAACTAAAAGGGGCATTGTGGAGCTCATAAACATCGTCTATTAGTGATGGAGCTCAGTGTCTTATTAACTATTTCATCAATAGCTGACACTATCTCATCATTTCCCCCACAGCTTTTATTGATAAAACCAGCGTGCCCAATAACTATGTAGTGGTTGCGTGATAGAAATATACAGTTACATTCTCTTCATACAGTATGTAAAAGAGTCAATGACGGACAGGGACAAGCTCTGTATTCTGCGATAGCAATAAAGTCTAGCACGCACGCACGCACACAACACACACACACACACACACACACACACACACACACACACACCACACACACACACACACACACACACACACACACACACACACACACACAACACACACACACACACACACAACACACCACACACACACACACACGCCACCCACCGACCCACCTGGGAATTTGGGCAAGTTTCATCAAACCCTGAAGAGGTTGAAATGAGGACAGGCATTCTGATCCAGCAGGGAGGGAGAAGGAGAAAGGTACAGTCAGAGAGAGAGAGGGGAAAGGAGGGAGGAGGAGGAAGTACAGGAGGGAGGGAGGTACAGTAAGAGAGAGAGGGGAAAGGGGAGGGAAGACAGTAGAGAGAGGGGAAAGGAGTAGGGAGGAAGGTACAATAAGAGAGGGAGAGAGAGGAGAACGGAGGAGAGAGAGGGAGAAAGGAGGGGGAGGGAGGTACAGGGAGGAGGGAGGTACAGTAAGAGAGAGGAGGAAGGAGAGGGGAGGAAGGTATAATAAGAGCGAGGGAGAGAGAGAGGAAAGGAGAGGGAGGAGGAGGTACAGTCAGAGAGTGAACGAGAAGAAAAGGGGGGAAGGGAGAGAGAATGTACAGTCAGAGAGTAAGAGAGAGGGAGATGCCGCAACAGAGAAAGACGGGAGGTAGGAAACTAGTAGTTACCGCTGTAAGAGTATCAATTAATTAGGTCATATCCTTCCTTTCTCCTCTCATCTTTTTATGAAGAGAATCATGTTCCGTGTTTTTAACTAAGGCAGTCTTTGAATGTCATAATACAAAATGTATTTCATAAGACAACTGTAAATTATTTTTATTTAGTCCATAGCTTCAAGTAATTCTTTTTGAGCACTTTCTTCTCACAACTTTGTAGGACAATAATGACTGTGTTTTTATATATCACCCCTGTGATATCTCCAGTCTATGACTAACTTCCATCTGTTAGCCTGTCGTTTAAAAAGTCCTCTTTTATCCAGCATTATACCGCACTCAACATAAAACAGTGTGTGTGTAAGTCCCACACAAACACAAAGGTGAGGACCCGACATACAGTAGTTCTCATGTGACCACGTGGAATTAGCAACGACCCAGACTTCAATGTCTTTATCTTCTCAAGGAACACCTTCCTTGCTAGGGCAGGTAAAGACACCTTGGACATGACCCCCACACCCCTGTCTCACATTCACATCCCAAACAAGCAACTAACGTCCCTCACAGCCTCACAACCCACAATGCACCGGGGCCAGTCGTACGAGGCACACCACGAGGACGTGGATTTAATTCGATATTGTACCAGCGCGTCTGAATTAATCAAATCAATGCTACTCATTAATTTAGTAGAAGAACATACAATTAAAGGGCTATTAGCGTTCTCTCAGGAGTCTGCCCTTTCATCCTGCCAGTAGAACATTGGGACTTGGCCCAGGTCCAGAGGCAAAGCGTTCTCTTTTCCTTTTTAACCGGCACTTCCTCCCATCCGCRTGACTCGATTCTACTCCTCTTCTCCAGGCTGGTGCCATAGAAGTACAATGACTAGATGTKGTATGTGCAAAAAATAAACGTCGGCGTAACWTTAAATCAATACTCTCTTTTATCCATAAGCATAACATTTAGTGGGAGGATGATAGAGAAATATGTTTTCTTTTTGTATTTGCATGTTTGTGGTACTGATTTAGACCCAGCCACCTACTAMGTACCTACAAGTGTACTGGGCATTTTAGGTTGTATCTTAATTTTGTCCCTGGCCACATTGATTTAAATACTATGTCACGCCCTGACCTTAGTTATCTATGTTTTCTTTATTATTTTGGTTAGGTCAGGGTGTGACTAGGTTGGGTATGCTAGTTTTGTCTTGTCTAGGGTTTTTGTATATCTAGGGGTTTTGTAGGTCTAGGTATATATATGTCTATGGTGGCCTGATATGGTTCCCAATCAGAGGCAGCTGTTTATCGTTGTCTCTGATTGGGGACCATATTTAGGTAGCCATTTCCCTGGGGTATTTGTGGGTTCTTGTCTATGTGTAGTTGCCTGTCAGCACTCATTTGTATAGCTTCACGGTTTGCTTGTTTTGTTCGGTGTTCATTCTTGTATTAAAGAAGAATGTATGCATACGACGCTGCGCCTTGGTCTCCTCCTTTTGACGGCCGTGACACACTAACACCATTTCCATGACTTAATGGTGCTTGACAGCATTTATCCTGTAAGTAGCTCGTCATTTAGGATGGCGRCTCAAGAGTTTGAAACAAAACTCTATAAATGTCAACACACTGTAGCATAGTCCCAGTCAATGCTTAACAGGGCACTCTCTAAATAGGGTTACAAGAGATTTGGAGATTTAGGGAATGAGCACACAAATAATCCAGCACCCAAAACTAGGTCCTTTTATTATAATATATTTTGTTCAGATAATTTATCATTTGATCATGGCTGTGTATATCTCAATTGAGGAGGTAAGGAAACTAGACTGAAAATAAGATTTTAAGCTTTTACATAGACTTTGAGGTGGTACTGTATTGTACATGGGACTATAAGGTGCCCTACAAGCTTTAAACAGTAAATACTTCTATCGGATTCCCTACAAACATACAGTCAAATATAATCTTATTTAAATACAGCAGGGGAAATCCTCTGCGTTCAAAATGTCAATCTCTACACCGCATACAGCTGGCCACCTGTTTCTCCCAAAGCACTGAAGCAAACCAGGCTCTGACGGAAAATAATTCTGGGCCAAGGAGATTCTTTTTCTCTCTCTCTTTTTTTTTGCTCTTGTGAATTAAAGTTAAAACGCTTTCGCTCTGAGTAATCCAYACTCCTCCGACGAACAGTCATTTTTAATTAAAAACATTACCCCATTTACAGAGGAAACCAAAGTGAAGCCTGAAAAAAATACTAACTGCACAGGGATTTCTCTCTCTACTTCGACCTAGCAGTCTCTTGATTTTCTCTCTCTCTCTCGATTTTCTCTCCCTCTCTGTCTCTGTTTCAATCTTTCTTTCTCTTTCCCTCCTTCTCTCCCTCCTTCTCTCCCTCCCTGCCATCCAAGGCTTCAGTTGATCAAAGGAAGTTCCAGTTTCTTGCTGGTTTTTAATGGTTATGTAACTTTCTCCTGGTGAAATACTGGCCTGTGCACAATACTAACCCATCCAGTGCTGAACTGGACCATAGAATTCCTGCAATTTGACTTTTTGGGGTTATGTGAACCCAACTCACACTGCGGCAACGCTTGGCTACTTGYAACTATTCAAATGTAATTATTAGGTACCATATACATTGTTTACTGAGTAAAAATGAGTCCAAAAAACTTTGATTAATCACATAAAAACAAGCAATCTCAGCACAGGAATATAACTAAATAAAGCAATATTTCTTAACCACAGGCATATGGGTCTTCTGCAGTGCAGTTTTGATTGAACCCCTCTTGTGATGAGCTATGTGTAGTTGGAATGAAGTGTTTCTCTGAGAGCAGCAGGACTCTGGCTAGTCTTCCCCAGTGRGTGTTGGATTGAACCTCTCCTGTGAGGAGCTAAGTGTATAGTTTTATAGAGAAGGGCAGTTCCAYAGCTGTGTCTGTCTCTGCCATACGGCCAGGCCAGGCCCCACCTTTGACTGTCATCCTGCCTGACATTAGGGGGCTAAGCTGTATCTCATTAGGCCTAGGGTGGCAGTGATCCCGTCAACATCACTTGAAGCTTGGCTCCCACCATAGGGGAAGAGACAGGTTGTCTCCAAGGTAACGGCCAGATCATTTGGCAGGAACTGCATCCTTGTTATCCCACAGAAACCCACAGATACTGTAGGCAGGCGCAGCTGGCACACCGCACACAACCACAACACCACACACACACACAACACAACACACACACCACAACACACAACACACACACACACACACAACACACACACACACACACACACACACACACACACACACACACACAACGACACACACCCACACCCACGTGTGTAAAGACAAACACACGTATAGTCACTCCACTGCACATAGACATCAGCTCCCTCTGCCAATCAAACATCTGTCTATTCCTCTGTGTCCAGTATTGATTTAAAACACAATGAAGCCAGGGGCGGGCCAACCGTTTAGGAAAAACCATTGAGTTCATTTGCTGCTCGTACCCTAGGGATAATCATTCTCACTGTTGAAAGAGAAATWGATTTCTGTTAATCATGAGCCAGCATTATTCAAATCAGTGGGGGGTCAAACCAGGCCAGATATCTTGAAAGAGYGGGTWKGAGAGYGTTATACAAGCAGAGTCAAGTATTTAGGTRATYAAGMGCAGTAGAAKATWGTTTTTMMYMMGMGTTGTTACAGTAAATGACARGAGTTTGCAMATAACCATAGAAATTGAACTGACAGAATGGCATGTAAATCTAACTCATTCCCACCTGATCTCAACTATGTCTCTGGGCCCATATTCACAAAGAGTCTTTAGATTAGGAGTGCCGATCTAGGATCAGTTACATTTTATAACCTGACCCTAGATCAGCACTCCTACTCTAAAAACACTTTTTGAATACATGCCCTAACCCCCTGTCACATACTCTACTGTACATCCTGAATGCCAAAAGTGGACTGACCATTCCATAGCCAAGTATGACAAGAATAGCCCTGATCAGACAGCCAGAACAACTGGATGAATTGTAYCATGGTCTATCGATAGGAGGTCAATGGGACAGGGACTGACCTCCTGGACCAACATAACAGCCTCAGGACAAAGGCTGACATGATCATTGCCCCATTTTTAACCAGCCTGATGGTGCTATTGGTGCTATTTTGAGCGAGACTGAATAATTGTTGTAGATCTGTTTGTGAGTGCGTTCAAATAAAGTGGTTGGGGAGAGAGAGAAATTATTAGTTACGACCAATGATGTATATAAACCCTAGATGGCTGATGCTATGTATTGGCCGTTGAGAGGCTTTGAAGGAACCGGTCGGCCATATTGGCACTTCCCCCAGTAGGAGCAGTCCTCCATAGGAATGAATGGAATTCTACAATATTTCAATTAAATGTTTTGAGGACAAAATTACATGTATTGAAGTATATTTTGCTATAGCGGGGTAAGTAACATTAGTAGCTACAAAATATATACTAAAGGAAAATATACTATATATTTTTTCATTTTTTATTTTTATGTTTAGCTCACATAATATAATTTAAGATTATGCATTAATGTGTCTGTAATATAATACATGTGGCAAAATGAATGTAGACATTAATAAATGCACTTCTAAAGCTTCCAAAATATAGTTTTTACAACGTAAGGGAGTGCTAAAATGGAGGCATGGTGGTTTCAACACAGCGCCCCCTATCAGTCAACTAGTGTATATATAAATCATTGGTTGCAACCAAATTGGAASACYTTGACCCATTCTGCTAGCCTAGTTCCTAGCAGTAGTKGGCCTAATCTTCTCTGCTTGTCTCTGGGGAAAACCAACAAACACAAACATACCAAGCCAGGCCCCATTGCCACAAATAATCACATGTATTTCTCTTKGGGAAACATCTGACTATCAAGGTTTTGTAAGTCAGGAGGGGATACCGTTTGCAGCTTTGTTTAGTGCTTCCTGCACTGACTCGAGCTGGTAAAAATGCAATAATAAGCAGGGCAATTACAGCGTGCCATGTCGTGCATACTTTTACGACTTCGGTGATCAGCTCAGATTTTATACAACCATTAATATACATCCCCTCTGTGAAATTAAAAAATAAAGAAATATATCACACGCAAAACTCTCCAAATACCAGAGCCATAATCATATCTTCATATCTTTAAATTAACTGTAAACAAATAAACAAACTCCTTCTGCAAGGAAGGAATTCCTTATGTAACTCCTTCACATACTGAAATTGCAACAAAGTTGAAAAAAAAAATCCAATTTCCTGGTTGGTTTCATAGCTGTGATACTTTTGTTTTATTCATCCTGGATCTTAATATCATAATGCTGTATTTAGCTTCACACTCAACTGGGACATCAGACAAACTGTCCGGACAACAACTGTGTCAAAGTTAGACGTTGCCATATTTGCCTGTGCAAAACAAACCGTTTTTCTGCATGTTTGTTTTTGTTTGGTGGCCGGGGCTCTGCCCTGCAAGGCAACTGTTTGTTTCCTACATTTGGCAACAAAAGCATGTGATCAATCATTCATAATCATTTATGACGTCGCCACATAACGGCCAGCCCAAGCTCGTAAAAATATATTTGCATTACACAAGGTCCCTTCAGGACCTCTCAATAAGAGTACAATAAATTTTGTTTTTGTCCATACACATAGCTCTGATAAGAGAGCAAACTTTAACCTCTGTTAGATACAGTAGAGAATAGGGCCAGGGCAGCAGTGTATGTTGCGATGTTGCTATCCCATGCTGGACCTCATCCCTTAGTTCCTGTTCTCCCAGCCAAGCCAACATCCCGCTGCTTTTCCCTTTCCCACGCCTTGTTGTTATTAGTATTTTGGTAGTCCCCGACTCGGAGCAAACGCCCTTCTTTAACCCCTTGGGTCCTGAGCAACATGGTCTTTAAGTCAGATACCCTGTCCCCTTCATTCATCCTGTCACACTGTAGTAAACAGACTCAGTTCCACCCAAAAGCTACATAGCAGGGAGCATCTCTCTGCACATGAGAGCCCTTGGATTATACCACTGGGTGTGCTTTGTGCAGATGCTGTGGACAATCCATCACGTCTTATAACAAGTCTAAAGTAACATAACAGTTTCTGAGCCAGCACTCTTACTGTACTGGAGTTGTGCAGCAGCACTACAGTARCCACAATGCTGTTTGTTTTCTCCTTCAACTTTTCTATATTGAAAGTAACAAACATTTCTGAGCCAGCCAGCCGCTCTTACTGTGCTGGAGTTGTGCAGCAGCACTACAGTACCCACAATGCAGTTTGTTTTCTCTTTAAACTGTTCTATTTTGAAAGTAACAAACATCTCTGAGCCAGCCAGCCGCTCTTACTGTGCTGGAGTTGTGCAGCAGCACTAGAGTACCCACAATGCTGTTTGTTTTTGTCCATACATTGATTTCTTTCTTACCTTGACATGCTGTCTGGCATGCAGCCGTGACCTGGATAGCCTTCTCCTCTTGGACCCTGCGACATGCCGGGCCGAGATTTCCACGACTCCATTAACGCYGTAACAGGCGAAATTAGATTCAACAAGGGGTTCGTCCCGTGATCCCTTGYGTCGTGCCGTGAGAAAGACATTGTCCCCTGRGCTCCGATCTGGTAGTGAAACGAGTGTCCGCCTGAATTAACACCCACAATGGCCGAGGTGGGCACAACGTTGTTGTTGTTCTCTTGGTAGTAGCTGCCATCGTTGTTCTCTTGTTTAACTTTAGACAGGAGGTTGTGGGGGAACACGCCGGCTTCGTAACTGCCATTCATCTCCGTGCCGGAGGTCCCAGATCCCAGAGAGACTGTATTCGTCAATGTTGTCCCTCAGAGACAAGTAGGTGATCTCGGACGGACCTGACTGGAAGAGACCCATAGAGTGTTGCTGCTGCTGCTCAGTGTAGCACTGAGGATTCATGCATCCGCCGCCATCTTTGTTTGGCTCACTTTTTATCTGTGTGATGAAAGGTGAGCCATTGCCGGGGCAGCCGGTGGCCTGGTTACACTTTGTGTTGTTGCTACCATTACCCAGACACATGCTCCTATAGTCCGTGTCGGGTTCATTCTTGATGAACTTCACCATACCCATGTGGTCCAGGCCTACGTGAACATCTCCCCCTCCACGCTCTCCACCTTGGGGAACTCAAACTCCTTGAAGTCCTGCTGGTCTCTTTCTCCTCGGGACTGTTGGAGTCATTCTGGACCAGGCCCAGTTCACTAGCAGGGCTAGACACAGCAAACCCACCCCCGCCGCCAGAGGGGTTCCTGGGGCTCAAGGACATTGCCATGGGGCCCCCGGTGGTCGGACTGGAGATAGATGATGAAGCTCTCATGTTGTTGGTGCTGCCAGTGGGGCTGGAGACAGACGATGACCTCATGTTGGTAGAGGTGCTGCATGACGGTGGGGAGCGCACGCTGCTCATGCTCTGGGGCTGGAGATGGGCGAGCGCATCACGTTGAGTGGCTGGTGAGGGGAGGCGACCCCACCGTGCTGGAGCCTGCCGGGCTGCAGGTGACCGAGTTCCTCCTGTGGACGTGGTTGTGGGCCAGAGCTGACCGACAGCGTTATGCTGGTTGACGGGGTTACTGATGGTCGTACAGGCGAACGGCCCCCAAAGCAGGTGGGGCTGGTGGTGGACGAAACTAGGTTGTTGCTGCCCCCGGGGCTGGAGATGGAGCTGGGCGTCTGGGGGCTGCAGGACAGAGACAAGCCAAGACGGCTGACCCTGCTGTGGTTCCAGATGAGCAGCAATCCCCTGGGGTGGAGCTTGGCTGCTTCGGGAACCCCGTAGAAGGGGACTTCACCTTGGGCTCCCGCGGACGCAGCACACTGGCTGTCCTCGAGACAGGGGCGCCCGCAAACTCCCGCTGGGTACATCTTCCCGGACTACAATGACCCCCTGTTGGCCGAAGCCGCCAAAGTCTGTGGCCTCCCTGGCCGCGTTCATATACAAGCCCATGGACTCAGCCACAGTTTTGGACAGCTCCTTGGAGTCCATCATCTCTGGCTTCCTCCCATGGAGGGAACTGTTAAAGAGGGGGGAGAACAAAAGGCTGGTGTTGGTTCTGGGTCAGTTTGAGGTAGGCTGCTGCTCTGGCTTCTTCTTCTCTTCGTTGTTATTGTTACTCTCCTTGCTGTCGGCCGTGTTGCTGCTGGGGGAGCAGCTGACATTGACTATGTCCATCAGGACATCACTGTTGCTGTTCAGGTTCAGGCTGTCGGCCTCCTCGGCTCCGCTGCAGCAGTAGTCCATGGCACTGCTGGGGACATGGGACCATCTGTTCTTCTCTGTGTCCGTGGATCCTTCGAAGAAACTTGGGTATCTTTTGGTCTCCATCGCTGGGTCATTGATTTACCTGCAGGTTGAAGGAATACATTAATTAGATGAATGCTGTTTAAATATGAATTCAAAGTGGTAGGGTATTTTTATGCATTATTCACATATCATGCAAAAGCCGCTGGAATCTCACATTGGCGAAGCTGAGAGCATACTACTGAATATAAAAACTGTAATTTAACACGAATATTTATTAAATCATGAACAGTGTAAAGTATTTATTTAATGGATGGCGATTTCATTAAGATTGACTTAAGGTGGTTTTATAGCGGGAAAATTATGCCAAACATCGACAGTATCCAAGTTAAGTATCCTTTTAAATCAGCAAGCATGTTCTCTATCAATCAAGTCATATTCATTTCTGGAAATCATTTAGACATTCCTCTCACTCTTGGTTAACTGTTTATTTGCTTTTGGTTTTTAAACTAAGAATCCCTGAAATGGTTATATAGGGGAACTTTGTCCTAAAGGCATGAATGTCCCAAATGGCACCCTATTCCCTTTAAAGTGCACTACTTTTGACCAGAGCCTTATGGGGGAATAGGGTGTCATTTGGGACAGCCTAAGTCATGTTTGGAGACCTGAGAATGTCTCTGGGGGGGGGGTCAGAAAACGATTATTAAATTATCATTATAGATTGTGTCTTGTCATGTCTGAGTAATAATAGTTCTATGACTCAATTCCCCATCACACCTTACCATACATAACAAGTTCCTTCTTATAATGCATTACTTTAGATGTATGTATGACATGATAACTTCTGGTTTTCAGGATTAATTGCACTAACTGTACTATTAAATCGCRAAGTCAGTACAGTTGGATTTAAAAAAAATACATGACGTAGTTTTATAGTGTTKKTTTCCTCCTCTTGGGCACTTCCATTGGATAGAGACAGACKCAGCGTCACATAAACTTTCATCACGCCATTCACGGATTGGTCCGACTACTCTGTCAATCCCCTGTTGTTTTTTCAGACACAGCGTAGCTGCGACATAACTTGAAAATGGTATCTATCTTTGAGCGTCTTCTGGAAAACATATAACAACTTTCGAGAATAATTCAATGCGCAARATTGACCCATGCTGTCACATTTAGCCCTTTATATTATGCATAATGTAATGTTGTTGTTCCTAAACTTATGCCCTGGTAAACTTATGCCCTGGTAGCCTACTGTCAAAGAGAAGGACTAAAGAAAAACGCTGATATTTTGATTGACGTGACCTAATTACGGGTTAGACTATAATAAATGAGAACGCTTAGGAGATAGGATAGTTGTCGACGCACAAACTACAAAAACAGGTAYGCTACATGCRAGGTTGTAACGACAGATGAAGMCTATGCAATATTTTTGGGGGCAATCTGATCTACCAAAATGCACATCACAGTTTTGACATTGATGGCAACTGATCGAAGAGTGTGCAAAACTATTTCCAAAGTGCATTAATAGTTAGAATGCAGAT
>NW_019942708.1:475382-481224 GCF_002910315.2 Salvelinus sp. IW2-2015 | reverse complement strand
TATGTCAACCCCTAAACGAATGTACATCACTTTAATTGTCACCTTAATTATCCCCGGAAATCTTTAACTTTGAACTATGTCTGAGGACCGCTCAGGCAGATTGTGACCTACAGTATAGGCTATAAATACAATTAAGGGCTGCTCTCTTTCTCTTTCTCTAATCTAAATATTGTAATAACCACACGTCGTTTACCTACCTCGAGCTATATCATTCTGCCCCCTTACCTTAATTACGACATTCAGATTTGTCAAGTGGCTGTGTTGCTGGGCGGCAATAATCCAGAAGAGAGAATGAAGACACGAAACCAAGCCTGTACCTTATTTCTTCTTCTTTACAATATCCCCCACTTCAGCTATTCTGCATTTTCTCTTGCCATACATCCACTAGTTTCAGTTCTGACAGCTCAACGCACAGAACAGTAGGCTAGAACTCTGCTGAGCTGCGTAGCCTGTATCACTCGTAATCCTCAACATCAAGACGCTGCTTTGACACACCGATCGAGAGCGACATATAGATCGGACGACTATAATTCCGCAGATTTATGATTTTCTAGCCCTTCGATAGAATGACTGATAAAAACAGCGAAGGAGTCAGACAGACTTGCAGTGCGACGTCATTCTGTGCACATGAACCCTCCTTCTGTAACGAGTGCAATACAAACTCTGAAGGAGTGGCGGGGACGAGAGTGGAGGGGAGGGAGGGGAGTGCGTTCGGTCGCAGGCTCCTGAGCACAGGTACGCTATTGCGCTGGAAATAGGGCACCTTTACATTTGAAGTATGGTTGAGTTCCTCCGTTTTAATACTTAATACTCAAAATGCTTTTTGGATAGGAGGAGACCGTCTCAAGAGCAAAAACATTTTTTTTTATATAGTGTAGAACAGAATAATACATTGCAATAGGTTATAAATACGACATTTACTAATAGGCCTGAATAAAATACACAGTAGGCCTATTGATGTTGCAGAAAAACAGGTATATTATGCATATTGTGCATCGTTTACCACTTTGAAATCTCAGTATTGCTCTTTGACAATGGCACTGTGCTTTGCAAGGCTGACATTATGCACATTTATCTGTAATAATGTGCTGGTGTGAGGTCATACTAACTGTATGGCAACTTGTTGTTTGAGTACTAGACAAAAACACCCACAGACCCTGAAGTGGATATATGTTAAAAACTGTCTGACATATAGGGCATAGGCCTAATGAGACTGTTACATCTTCCCCCTTGGCAGGAACTGGCTGCATAATCTAGCAATCTTTCTTAGTCAGAGATAGGTTATGAAGATAAAACCATCAACAACAGTAAGTATTTAGTGCCTATGAATCATAAATAAGCATCAAATTAGCCTTAATGATGATATGTAGTGGGAATAATACATGATAATACACAAGTCTTGTTCAGATGATAAAAAACCATTCTGCTGTGTAGTGTTAGCAGAGTGAAATCAAAACAGGATGTTGGTGCTTTTCCTCTGACTACATCCTTTGATCTTAGATAGGAGTGACTAATAACCCATAATATATAAATACCAGCACACTGGACACGTCACTAAGTCATAGAGGTGAATTCAGTGATTTCTCTCGGCTTTATAGCCTATATACATACAGTGGAGGAGCGAGAGAGAGAGAGAGACGAGAGAAGAGAGAGAGAGAGAAGAGGAGAAAGTAGAGAGATGAGAGAGAGAGAGAGAGAGTAGAGAGAGAGAAAAAAACCTGTATTCTACAGGTTCATTTGAGGGCATGACAAGCGAACTAGCTACAGTACATCTACCAGCAGAAGTGTGGACGACAGGACAGAGCCAACCTGCAGGCTCTTGCCCGGGTCTGCTCTTGCTGCTTGTTAACCCGCACTGGTTGAACCTGCTTAAGAGCAGGAAATTTGTTCCCAAGGAGGAGATAACCACCACAGTTTCCCGCTCCGCTCTGGCAGCCAGGCAGCTCTTCCTCATTTATCTCACAAAATGGCGCCAATCAATCCGCCTGCTTAGGTACAGCAGATCATAAACATGTCTGTTCGTGATGGGTTAAATTACTTTTACTTGGCTTGACTTAGGTATGATCTTTAAAGGCCAGGTTGCCATTTATTTAGTTTTGCCCCAAAAATGGAATATACACCACTTGTAATGGCAATACCCCCCCCCCCCCCCCAAAAGTGTATGTTTCTTATATGTTTTTTAAAATTTTATTATGATACATGACTTTAAAGTCTTTGGCGACTTTTCATACATAGGACTTTACTGGTATAAATCAATGCCATTTATGTATATAATTTCTGATATCAAGATTTTTATGTCTTTCTGGGATCTCACTTGCTTCGAAGCTAAACCTGATGTATTTCGAAGCGCAGGATTCAAACTAGCTGTGTCTAAATCTGCTCTAAGATTAAGGTCTGTTTTACTACAGCAGGAAAAAGAATCCTGCGGAAACAGGAAATGTTTATTTATTATGGGATTATAATAATGGACATTTTTGTAGGGGTTGATACATTTTTCGTAAAGGAAAATTCATGTCTGAAATTTGGAAATTACAAACTTCAGAATGTTTTTAAAAGCTCACAAATACACTACAGTTTGCGAGGAAAGTTCTCCAGCAACAGGCATGCTTCTGGTTGCAAGAATCGAACATCCAAACATCTGTAGTGAACAGTTGACCATGCATATCACTCAATATGATTAGTACAGCAATCATTCCGCCTCATCTGGTGATCGTCGCACTCAGGCGGTATCACGGGAGACGGTACGGCATGATTACTCGTCAAGCTACGCATCGAGCTGCGTGATCATGAGTAGGGGCGGAGTATACCAGTACGTGTGCTCATGGGACAGGTGAAATCCCTCGGAGCTTATGCTTAACTCCAAATACATAATACACTTCCTCGCAAACTGCAGAATCCTATCGTTTACTGTTCTTCCCTCCCACCTTTCATGTAGTATACTTTCAGTGGTGTTGTTCGTCATACTCAGTCCCGACTCGCCAATCCGACACATCCCCCGCCTTTGTTATCATGTCACCTCTCGAATTGGCTCTCCTCTCTCCCTATGCAGTGTCATTTTTCTTCTCAGCCACTTGACTGGCTAATGTTCAATCTCACAGCCATAAGTAAGAGTTTTTCGGGACCGCATCTACCACTCTGTCACCAGTTGTCCTACTTTCAGTTACAATTCTTTCGTTTTTTTCCCACAACTTAAGCCATTTCTCCTCCCTCCATTATTGATTCGTGTTTACGATTGCCACCTGTAAACAATTTCTTTAGTAATGAGTTGGAATCCTCGGACCGTGCAGGAGCATATAGATGAGCAAACTGGTCTCACTGTGTGTGTCTCGATTTTATTACCGTCCATATGCATTGCGCCGTCACACCATGATGCATACGGGGCGTAGTAATGCACACAACACATATAAGCCGCACACACAATGTATTGTCTTACAGTGGGGTTCTAAACTCTCAGCTAGTCCATTAAGGTCAGTAAAGGGTATGTGTTGCTTAGCATGGCTTAAACTCCTCTCTTTAGAAAACCGGAGCTAGCCAGAGTCTTAATGTGCAGTATATAGGTCGGGAATGTGCTGGTTATCACTCTGTTAATTAATTTTGTCAAAAATAAGACATATTGAACTGCATGTTGAACTGTTAGTGTCAATATGGTTATTGGGTCAGTGGAGTAGTTTGCACATGAAATGTGATTGCACTAGTTTGGTTAATCTAAATTATAAGCAGTTATTGTGAAATAACAAACCAAAGCTACTGTGGAAACGTACAGCTACAGCCAGTCAGATTCTTTTGGAATAACACTTGTGTTTCTTTATATGTACTTATTTCAATTTGGTAAAAGAGCAATTGCCATAATGTACTACAGTGGTAATAACCGTCCACCACCCATTTGTCTCATTGAACTAACATTGTGATTCAAGAGAGAAAGCATGAAAATGGCCGCATGTGCAAAGCAAAACCTACAAGCAGTGATACTCAGTAACATAAAAAACAGAGGTGGGGTTATGGAGGTCGCATCATCTCATTTTGAGTCTGAATTTGGTGGAAATTCACGTGCCAAATCATTTTGAAAACATAAAATGATATTGGAAACAACTGATTCAATTTCGGACGTTATTCTTCCCCTCACGGGGCAATTTACTAATGTTTTTCAAGAGGAATCCATTGATGGCGCTGGCTGGCCATGCTTGTAATGTCCCTCTTGGCAATCCCAAGGAAGGCACACTGAAGAAAGGTTACGGTGTTTTTCCACAGGTCCCAGACTAAGATAATAACCTCACGTGGGGAAATAGCGAGCCGGAGAGAGAAAGAGGGAGAGTGGGAGGAGAGAGAGAGATTATGTGAGAAGTAGTGAAAGAAAGAGATGGTGGGAGAGAGAGAGTCATCAAAAAAAGTCAATCTCCCAATATATGGCCCTCTTCAGATCCTCAAAAGAAAGTTTAAGCGCTTGATTCGTCGCCATAATAGAGAGGTCGATGGAAACAAAAAGACAGTGTCTAAATAATTTCCTTTTTGCCACGTAACCTAAGCCTTCACATGTGGACTTCACTGACTGTTAGCTGTCTCCTTTTACTAAGTTCATTCAGAGACAAGCACAGGATTCACAGAGTAGGAGTGCTGATCTAAGGATCTGGTTTCTTCTTTTCCCAATAATAAATAATAAGCTTATTATGAAGAGGAGACCTGGTCTAAGATCAGCACTCCTATCTCTGAGGTACTTGGAATATCACAAATACCATCTTCCAGCCCATTTGACAACAGTAGTACATACAACCGTAACATGTTTTTGTATGATATAATATAAGACAGGTTGATATAAACCTAAGCCTCGAATTACCCTATCCCTATATAAAATGCTAGCCAGTATTTATGTGAAACGCCCTAGGGATTTAGCTACAGATGTAGGATCTTAATTGATCACCCTTTTTGAGGAGAACTTTGCCTGCAATGCAGGACATTAAAATGCGTAGTGTACTTGACTTTAAAAAGTGCTTCTGAGGTTTGTACTCTCCAATCTCAAAATGTATTTTCCCTTACGAAAAATGCATCAACCCATACAAAGTGGTAAACTGGTAAAAATTAAGATCCTACACCTGTACCACTGTTGACTAAAGCATAGGCGAGCCACTGAAAGTGTTTATTATTGAATAACTTACTCCTGTCCTGGCAGTAATGAAACAATGATCAAATATTAGTAGGACTGGGTATAGACGCTACATCCCCTGACTCAGATCAGCACATTAAAACTGTCCGTTTTCTCACTACATATGGGAGTTTGACGAAATTCGTGTCAGTAGATTACAAATTGATATTCCCCAGTTGCTTCTAGCACACGTTTTCTTCCCCTTGCCCGGGTTGACCAGATGCCAAAGCCGCATGGGACAGGGAAACATTCAAACATAAATACCCAGGCCTGGCGCCTTCATTTAAACATGCTAAGTACATAATACCTCACAAACGGCGTGCACAAGTTTTCCTGTCAAAAGTTTGTCACACTCTAAAAAATAATTGGTTTTGATTTACTGCCGTGGAGAATGTCCTACTCCACCCAACTTCAGACCATGCTAGCACATTTTATAGTGGTTGAAGTATTGATTCAAGTAAGTACTTGCAATATGATGGCATGCTATTAATTGCCAATACGTAATTACAATACAAAAACATAACAAGATGCAGCCGTTGTCTGTTAGTGAAAAATCAACATGTTTTGGTTTGGAATCTAAAATAATTACACAGGAATCGAATTGCTATTTGCCATGCCCGTTCTGTACCACCCTCTCATCATATATCTTTATGTACATATCTTTATCCCTTTACACTTTGTGTGGTGTAGTAAGTAGTAGTTGTG
>NW_019942708.1:467302-475357 GCF_002910315.2 Salvelinus sp. IW2-2015 | reverse complement strand
AGATACATGTGAGCTCAGTTTTAGTACAGCTATTGAACATGTTATGACTGGAGAAATTGTGTCCACAGGATGGCGCTATATTTCAGTTTCTGTTTCTGACACCCAAATCGTATCATATCAAATGTATTTGTCACATGCGCGGAATACAAGAAGTGTAAGACCTTACAGTGAAATGCTACTTACAGCCCTTAACCAACAATTACATTTAAGAGGGTGCAATGCAAATAGTCTGGGTAGCCATTTGATTAGCTGTTCAGGAGTCTTATGGCTTGAGTTAGAAGCTGTTAAGATGTCTTTTGACCTAGACTTGGCTTCGTACCGCTTTTGCCCTTGCGGTAGCCAGAGAAGACAGTCTGATGACTAAGCGGGGCAAGAGTCCTTTACATTTTTTAGCCTTCTCCTCTGCCACCGCCTGTATAGGGTCCTGCATGCAGGAAGCTTGGCCCCAGTGATTGTACTGGCCGTCGCACTACCCTCTGTAGTTGGCTGCGGTCGGAGGCCGAGCAGTTTGCCATACCAGGCAGGTGATTGCAACCAGCAGGATGCTCTCATGGTGCAGCTGTAGAAACCTTGAGGATCTGAGGACCCATGCCAAAATCTTCAGTCTCCTGAATGGGAATAGTCTTTGTCTTGCCCTCTTCACAGATGTCTTGGTGTGTTGGACCTGATAGTTGTTGGTGATGTACACAAGGAACTTGAAAGCTCTCAACCTCTCCACACAGCCCGTGATGAGAATGGGTAGTGCTCGGTCCTCCTTTCCTGTAGTCCACAATCATCTCTTTTTGTCTTGATCAGCTTGAGGGAGAGGTTGTTGTCCTGGCACGCCACACGGTCAGGTCTGTGACCTCCCCCTATAGGCTGTCTCGTCGTACTGTCCATGCGGATCAGGCCTACCTACTGTTGTGTCCATCGGCACAAACTAATGATGGTGTTGGAGTCATGCCTGGCCTGCACGCATGAGTGAACAGGAGTACAGGAGGGACTGAGCACGCACCTGTGAGGGGCCCCGTGTTGAGGATCAGCGTGGAGAAGATGTGTTGTTATCTACCTTACCACCTTGGGCGGCCATTCAGGGATTCCAGGATCCAGTTGCAGAGGGAGGTGTTTAGTCCCAGGGTCCTTAGGCTTAGTGATGAAGCTTTAGGAGCATATGGTGTTGACGCTGAGCTGTAGTCAATAATAGCATTCTCACGTGTTCCTTTTGTCCAGGGTGAAAGGCAGTGTGGAGTGGAATAGAGATTGGCATCTCTGTGGATCTGTTAGATGCGGTATGCAAATTGGAGTGGTCTAGGGTTATTGTGTATTTTAAATTTACCCTTATTTTACCGTAAGTTGAGCTGAGAACACTTCTCATTTACAGCAACGACCTTGGGGAATAGTACAGGGAGAGGAGGGGGGGCGGGGGATGGTGTTTATGTGAGCCATGACCAGGCCTTTCAAAGACTTCATGGCTACAACGTGAGTGCTACTGTCGTAGTTATTTAGGCAGGTTACCTTAGTGTTCTTGGGCCACAGGCACTATGGTGGTCTGCTTGAAACATGGTGGTATTACACTCAGTCAGGACAGGTGAAAATGTCAGTGAAAGACATCTTTCGCATGCTCGGAGTACACGTTCTGGTAATCCGTCTGGCCCTACGGCCTTGTGAATTTGACCTGTTAAAGGTCTTACCACATCGGCTACTGAGAGCTGATCACACAGCGTCCGGAACAGCTGATGGCTCTCATTGCATGTTTTCAGTGTTACTTGCCTCGAAGTGAGCATAAAAGTAATTTATCTCGTCTGGTAGGCTTGTGTCACTGGGCGGCTGTTTTTTCCCTGTTGTAGTCCTGTTATAGTTTGTCAAGTCCTGCCACATCTTGACGAGAGCGTCAGAGCCGGTTGTAGTTACGATTCAGTCTTAGTGCTGTATTGATGCTTTGCCTTGTTTGGGATAGCGAGTTTCATAATAAGCTTCCGGTTAGAGCCCGCTCCTTGAAAGCGGCGCTCTACCCTTTAGCTTAGTGCGGATGTAGCCTGTAATCTATGGCTTCTGGTTGGGGTATGTACGTACAGTCAAGTTAAAGTTGTCATGATGGTGTGACATGTTTGCATGCTTTGGAATAAATTCTCACTTTTGTATATTACATCATTTTAAGTGGGAGTTCAGTGGCTGGGAGAGCAGTGCAGGCTGGGGGGAGAGCTAAATTGGAGGACAGACTCATTGTTAACTGGCTGAATGGAATAAATGGACCTGAGTCAAAGTGGGTTCCATATGTTTTATGTGTTTGATACCGTTCCATATCCATTCTGCCAGCCATTACAATGAGCCGTCCTCAATATTCAGCTCTCACTTACCAGCTGTTCACACAGAGAGAGTAGAAGAGGAGTCAGAGGAGAGAAGTGAAGAGAGAGAGAGAGAGAGGATGACAGATGGAGGGAAGGAAGAAGGAGACGAGAGAAGAGAGATGAGAGACGAGCCATGAGAGTACGAGAGAGAGAGACGAGGAGAGAGAGAGAGAGACTTGAAGAGATGTCGAGGAGAGAGAGAGTGAGATGGTAATGGATGACGAGAGAGAGAGAGCTGAGAACTAAAGAGCAAGGCATTACAGGCAGGGAGAGAGAAGGAGAGGAGATGATGAGAGACCGATGAGCCAGGAGAGGAGAGGAGAGAGAGAGAGAGAGAGAGAGAAAAAATTCTCTATGGTATCTACAGGTTCATTTAGGGAGGGCCATGATCATAAAGTGAACTAGCTACGGCAGTTACAGTCTACCAGCAGAAGTGTTTGACAGACAGACAGAAGCCCAAACTCTGCCGAGCATCTTCCCTGGTCTGCTACCCTGACTGCGTGACCCTAATCCGTGCATGGTTGTGGAACCTGCTTGTAAAGAGCATGGAAATTTGTTCCAAGGAGGAGATAACCACCACAGTATTTCCTCGTCCTGGCATCTGGCGGCCAAGGACTCTATCCTCATTTATCCTCACACAAAATGGGTCCGCCGAATCAATCCCTGCCTGACGCTAATAGGTACAGGCCAGATACATAGTAGACATAATTCTGTCCCGATGATGGTTAAATTATTGTTACCTTGGCTTGAGACTTTCTCTCTAGGGTATGGATCTTTAAGAGGCCAGGTTGGCACATTTTTTATTTGGCCTGCCAAAGCAATGGCAATAAATACACCACTTGTAAATGGCAATACCCCCCCCCCCCCCCCCCCCCAAAAGTATGTTTCTTATTATAGTTTTTAAATTTGTTATTATGGAGACGGGACTCACTTTAAAGTCTTTGGCAGACTCTTCTATTCACTACAAGGACTTGTACTGGGTAGTAATCATATGTCCATTTACCGTGTATATAATTTCTGATATCAAGATATTTATATGTCAGGATTGTCTTCTGGCGATATCTCACTTTGACTTCTGAGCAAGCTAAACCTGAATGTATTTTCGAAGAGCAGATTCTAAGACTAGCTGTGGTCTAAAATCTGCCTCTAAGATTAAGGTCTGTTTTACTTACAGGCAGTGAAATAAGAATCATCTGCGCGGCAAACAGGAATGTTTATTATGTAGTGTGGATGTATTAATACTGGATCATTTTTGTTAGGGGTTGACTACATTTTTTCGTCAGTAAGAACAATTATGTCTGAAATTTTGGAAATACAAACTTCAAGAAATTCTTTTTAAAAGCTCCAAATACACTACACGTTGCAGAGGAAAGTTCTCCAATGCAACTAGGCACAAATTGAACTTCATGGTCTGCAAGATCGAACATCCAACATCTGTCAGTGAACAGTTGACGCATTGCATATGCACTCTGAATACTGTATTAGTACACGCAATCATTCCGCCTTCACTCACTCTGGCTGCATCGTCGCTACTCATGGCGGTATACGGGAGACGGTTACGGCAGATTACTCGCATGCAGCTTCATCGCATCGACTGCTCTCGTGATCCATGACGTAGGGGGGCGGACGTATACCAGCTCGTTTTGCGCTCCATGGACAGGTTGAATCCCTCGAGCTTCTCTCTTGCTTAAACTCCAAATACCATACATCACACTCTCTCTCCTGCACAAATCTCTCGCTACGAATCCTACTCTCTCCTTATCTGTTCTCTCCCTCCTCTACCTTTTCTGTAGTCATACTTTTCAGTGTGCTTGTTCGTCGATACTCAGTCCTTCCGTACTCGCCAACCCGACCATCCCCCCGCCTTTTGTTATCTGTCACTCCCTCTCGAATTCGGCTCTCCTCTCTCTCCCTCTCTCATCAGTGTCATTTCTTCTTCTCAGCTCACTGCACTGCTAACTGTTCAATCTTCAAGCCCATAAAAGAGTTTTTCGGTGACTCGCATCTACCACTCTCTTCTGCTTCACCGTTGTCCTACTTTAGTTACCATCATTCTCTTCTCGTTTCTTTTCCCACAACTTAAGCCATTTTCTCCTTCCTCTCTTCCTCTTATTTATTGTCTCGTGTTTACGATTGCCCACCTCTCTTCAACACTCATATTTCCTTCGTCTCTAATGACGTTGGTCATCCCTCTCTCTTTGTGGAATTGTTAGGTTAGATTACTTGTTGGTTATTACTGCATTGTCGGAACTAGAAGCACAAGCATTTCGCTACACTCGCATTAACATCTGCTAACCATGTGTATGTGACTAATAAATTTGATTTGATTTGATTTGATTTGATTTTTACTTCATAACCATTGCAGAAAAAAATTGTCATATTTTCTGGCGTGATGCATTCCCGAATTTGCATACAACAAATTACCATGTACATCTCTCATTTAATTGAGCTAGTAGTCTAGTAAAAATATATATTTCAAGTTTTGCTGTGTGCATTTATAACATACAAATTTAACGGGTGAACAGACAGTTGACCTTTTACATTGAAGTATGTATTCAACTACTGTAACTACTATAATTACATTTTGGGGCATAGCCTAGAAAATGTTTCAGAATCAGAATCACCTTTATTCACTAAGAACATTTACACATACCCAGAATGTTGGGCAGCAGTGGTTAGAGCGTTGGGACAGTAACTGAAAGGTTGCAAGATTGAATCCCCGAGCTGACAAGGTAAAAATCTGTCGTTCTGCCCCTGTCATTGAAAATAATAATTTGTTCTTAACTGACTTGCCAAGTTAAATAAAGGTAAAATGTTACTTGGTGACGTGGTGCAGCTAGTGATAGACAACATTTAGAGTCATAATACAAACAACAGAGTTTTAACAAAGTTGACTTATATTATACTGTATACAACTAGGTAGAGTGAGCATATAGCTAATACAGAATTAGCAGATATACAAATGTACAGTGGGTATATGGTTTATATACAGTGGATGTACACATTTACACCATCAGTATGAATATATCTAAATGCAGAGAGATGGACAGAGTGCAATGCAGTATAGTGCAGTTATTTTGTGTAGAGTTCAGAGAAGGCTTGATGCGGTGTGCAGCATGGAGTGCATAGTCCTTTAGTCTCTATGGGCCAGATGGCCAGTTGGTGAGGGCCACAGCCCGGGGGAAGAACGGTTTCAGGTCGCGGGAGGTTTTGGTCATCAGTGACCTGAACTGCCTGCCAGAGGTGAATTTTTGGAGGAGGGGGGGGCCGGGGTGGGAGGGGTGATCTTTTCACTCCTCGATGGAGGGCAGGTGGCAGCCGACGGCCCTCTCTGACCGGACAATGCGTTGCAGTTTTGTCCTTGCAGCGGGCAGACGCAGACCCAAACAGACAGTGATGGAGGAGGTGAAGATGGACTTAACGATTGATACGTAACCGGATCGAGATTGACTGGGAGATTTTTCTGCCGCAAGTAGTACATCGTTGTTGGTGATGACCGACCTGACACCACCTAATATAATAGTCCTGAACGGCAGGAAGCTTGGCCCCAGTGAATGAACTGGTCTGACGCGTACCATCTGTAAGTGCTTTACGGTCAGATGCCAAGCAGTTTCCATACCAGTGTGGGATGCAACTGGTCAGGACGCGCTCTCGATGGTCAGCTGTAGAACCTTTTGAGGATCTGAGGACCCTGCAAATCTTTCTAGTCTCCTGTATGTAATGAAACTCGGGAGAAAAGGGTGTGATTCACGCGCAAAGCGCGGCAGGTTGTTTATTTCACCTTCGCAGAAGCCAGGAATCGTGGGTCACAGTCAGGCAATGGTCATACACAGGCAGGCAAACAGGCAGGTGAATCAGAACTGGGACTGAAGGCTATAACTGGTTTCTCACAAACAAGCTAGGAAAAGCTTAGTAGAGTCAAAACGAACAAATCCTCAACAAGCACAACGATGAACTAACTAAATAGGAGCTGATGAGACCAGGAAGTAACTAACACAGGTGAAACAATGACAAAAAAATGAAAGACAGGGCTACGTTCAAGAACACACGAAACAGAACACAAGGTTGACTAAGAAAATAATAAAGAACCTTACAGTCACAGTCCTTTGGCAAATACAGCATAATTACTAAAAATATTAAATATTCTGCCACACCAACAAAACATTTGATCAATTTTTAAATTGCTCTTCTTTTGAAACTGCCTTGACCCGATTTCAATAGTTCAAATTATACAGCAAATAATGGACATTATTGCCACCATAAAGGTGAATGAGGGCGTTTTCCAGGCAGACTTATAATGCTTGTTTCACGATTTATGGACTTATGGGAATGGTGTACGCCAAGTTCATAAATGTCAACATATATCGCATGCAGATATTTAGTGTGAAAATTTGCGCACAGTTATAATTAGGCCTCTGGTTCAATCCGAACACCCAGGACATACTGTAAATTGAATTATGCATCGCCACATGGTGTCAGCTTTATTAAACAGCGTTTTAGGGGGAGATGATATATTATCAGTGGCCATTTTGGACAACAACAACAGCTAGAGATGGTCGCAGAGAGTGGATTGTTGACATGATAAGTGGTGTTTTTGTGCAGGTTGATTTCAAGCGACAACGAGACACTTAGAGAGGTGAAAGGCTTAGTAAATACGACAAGGTTCAATCTGGACAAATTAGTGGTTTGAATTACGTCCTCCTTCTTTCCCTGTCCAGGAAAGTTATTTCTTTAAGAAAACAAAAAGGCTTTACTCATTATCTTTGGAAAATAGGGTGGGCGCAAGTTTCAGTTAAGCCGCTGAGGTGAATGCAGATTCATTTTGCATAGCAGTTCAACTGAGTTCCTTGTTTTTTCCATGACACGTTAGTCACTGTTTGTCTAGCGAGCATGAATTGGTATCCATGATATACTGTATCTCTCTTGCAAGGTCATCTTATTTTGCATACCTTGTAAAGATTCAGAGCTCACACCTGCCGCAAATGCAGACCTAGATACTGTAGATACATACAATTACACATACAGTAGACAAACACCACAACATTCTCTCTCTTTCCTCATACACACACACTCAGCCACACACACACATCACAACATATAGAATAGGCTTGCGCTGCACTCCGTGGGCGGTTTAGATCCTGGTGACCTAACTGACCTGTTTGGATGTGAGCCTAATGCAGAGCGGAGACACGCTTTCTAAATGGGTCAGACTGACTGTGATGTAACTTTCCAGGCAGGAGGGGAAAGGATTAGTACAACCACCTCCAGTGTGTCTGTGTGTGTGTTGTGCTTGTGTGTATATGTCTGTGTGTCTGTGTATGTATTGTCTGTGTGTGTGTGTGTATATGTATATGTCTGGTGTGTCTGTGTGTGTATATGTTGTGTCTGTGTGTGGTATATGTTGTGTGGTGTGTGTGTGTGTGTGTGTGGTGTGTGGTGTGTGTGTGTGTTGTGTGTGTGTGTGTGTGTGTGTGTGTGTGTGTGTGTGTGTGTGGTGTGTCTGTGTGTGTGTGTGTGTGTCTGTGTATGTTGTGTGTGTGTGTGTGCGTATAATGTCTGTGTGTGTGTATATTCTGTGTGCCTGTGTGTGTATTGTCTGTGTGCTGTGTGCGTGTATATGCTGTGTGCCCTGTTGTGCTGTGTATAGTGTGTGTGCTGTGGTGTGTATATGTCTTGTTGCCTGTGTGTGTATATGTCTGTGTGCTGTGTGTATATTGTTGTGTGCCTG
>NW_019942708.1:423316-463781 GCF_002910315.2 Salvelinus sp. IW2-2015 | reverse complement strand
GTGAAACCTTGTGAAGACTTACAGAAAACGTTTGACCTCTGTCATTGCCAACAAAGGGTATATAACAAAGTATTGAGATAAACTTTTGTTATTGACCAAATACTTATTTTCCACCATAATTTGCAAATAAATTCATAAAAAATCCTACAATGTGATTTTCTGGATTTTTTTTTCTCATTTTGTCTGTCATAGTTGAGTGTACATATGATGAAAATTACAGGCCTCTCTCATCTTTTTAAGTGGGAGAACTTGCACAATTGGTGGCTGACTAAATACTTTTTTGCCCCACTGTACATTAGAATCTAATTATTATTAATGATGTGTGTAGTCTTAGTCAGTAAAATTATAATCATGATGTGTGTAGGTTTAGTCAGAATTAGGGTAAAACAATATATCTGTACAATATGTCTCTATGTATCTTAAACACAGACTGTCTGAGCAAGATTCGGTGCCGACCTTGGCTAGGGGCCACTGAGAGATTTGAGGGAGGACAGGGAGTGCTTCTCACGGTCCTAATCTTTGTCGGCTGGGTATTGATATGGACAATATCAATGTGCGTAGGATACCTACTATTTGTGTGCAAATGTATGTGCGTATGATATATACTGTTTGTGTGGAAGTATGTGCGCCGCTATAAAATGGATGTTTTTGTATTGTGGACTTCAGAACGTTCTCGTGAATAACATTTGACTATTGTAGGCTGGTCCTCTGTCTGTTTCATTCAACCAGTATCTTACAAATTCTGGGTTGCAGACCGAGTAGTTAATTGAATTGGGTTTATGAACATTGAGAACATAATTCTCGTAACAACATTAAAGTCAATTATTTCAGAATCATCTTGTTGCAGATATAGTCCCAAGCTCTCGAAATGTAACTTCATGACATGCTATCTTCACATTATATCTTATTCAACCTATCGTGACAATAGTATAACTATATTATTAATATCAGGCACAACATTAATAGCTCAGTCATTTGGAAATATGGATACGTTTCACGCAAACTGTGTTAACAATTATGAGTTACTGTAGATATGGAACTGTCGAACTCCAATGTCCTCTTCTCTATTCACTACTAGAGTCTATTTAAGCAATAAGGCCCGAAGGGGGTGAMGTATATGCCCAATATACCACAACTAAGGGCTGTTCTTTGCACAACGCAACGTGGAGTGCCTGGACACAGCCCTTAACCATGGTATATTGGCCATATACACTATCGGTCAAAAGTTTTAGAACACCTACTCATTCAAGGGTTTTTCTTTATTTTTACTATTTTCTACATTGTAGAATAAACTATGAAATAAAAACTATGAAATAACACATATGGAATCATGTTGTAACCAAAAAAGTGTTAAACAAATCAAAATATATTTTATATTTGAGATTCTTCAAATAGCCACCCTTTGCCTTGATGACAGATTTGCACATTCTTGGTATTCTCTCAATCAGCTTCATGAGGTAGTTGCAAAAACCATCAAGCGCTATGATGAAACTCGCTCTCATGAGGACCGCCACAGGAATGGAAGACCCAGAGTTACCTCTGCTGCAGAGGACAAGTTCATTCGAGTTTCCAGGTTCAGAAATTGCAGCCCAAATAAATTCTTCAGAGTTCAAGTAACAGACACATCTCAACATCAACTGTTCAGAGGAGACTGACTATGTGAATCAGGCCTTCATGGTTTAATTTTTTATTAAAGGACACCAATAAGAATAAGATACTAGCTTGGGCCAAGAAACACAAGCAATGGACATTAGACTGGTGGAAAGTTGCCCTTTGGTCTGGAGTTCAAATGTTTTTTTTTTTGTTCCAACCGACAAGTCTTTGTGAGACGCGGTGTGGGCGAACGGATGATCTCCGCATGTGTATATCCCACCGTCAAACATGGAGGAGGAGGTGTTAAGGTGTAGAGGTGCTTTGCTGGTGACACTGTCAGTGATTTATTTAGAATTCAAGGCACACTTAACCAGCATGGCTACCACAGCATTCTGCAGCGATACGCCATCCCATCTGGTTTAGGCTTAGTGGGACTTTTGTTTTTCAACAGGACAATGACCCAATACACCTCCAGGCTGTGTACGGGCTATTTTACCAAGAAGGAGAGTGATGGAGTGCTGCATCAGATAACCTAGCCTCCACAATCCCCCGACCTCAACCAAATTGAGATGGTTTGGGATGAGTCGGACTGCAGAGTGAAGGAAAAGCAGCCAACAAGTGCTAAGCATATGTGGGAACTCCTTCAAGACTGATGGAAAATCATTCCAGGTGAAGTTGGTTGAGAGAATGCCAAGAGTGTGCAAAGCTGTCATCAATGCAGAGTTGTAGTTTATTCTACAATGTAGAAAATAGTAAAAATAAAGAATATTTGAAGAGTCTAAAATGTAAATTGCATTTTGATTTGTTTAACACTTTTTTAGTTACTAAAAATGTTGACTGGTAGTGTATCACAAACCCAGATAAACCGGTTACCAATGTAATTAGAGCAGTAAAAATCAATGCTTTTTCATACCCGTGGTATACGTTCTGATATACCACTGCTGTCAGCCAATCAGCATTCAGGGCTCGAACCACCCAATTTATAACGAGCTTTGAATGTATTTTGAGTTGGATATACACCGTGGTCCTAAATACAATCAGTTCTATCTGTCCATACTGTACCTAGAAGCAATCTGATTCTGGATATTGCTCTTAAGGCTGCATTTACACAGGCAGCACCAAATGAGTTTTTCACGCAATGGTCTTTTGTCTGATCAGATCTGCTCTGAAACAAATCTGATGGGAAAAGATCTGATGTGATTGGCAAAAAGACCAATTAGTGTAAAAAAATATTTAAAAAAGGATCTGCTTGGTATTCTGACTCGGAGTCCCCCACATCGTTTTACAGGTGGCCGATGATCATTTAGACATCACGTGTCTTGTAATGTAGCTCATTGGTATTTGTGTTGCATGTGGTTTATTAATTAGCTCGTCTGTTGTGAATTACAAGCCGCGCTGGGTGTAAAATATGTAGAGCTGCCTGGCGCTTGTGTTGTGATTCATTTCACAGTGAAGCATTCTGAGCGATGTCACTGGCAATTAGGAGGCTGTGACACTTGATTGCATAACGCACCATACTATGTGTCAGYGTGGGCGGCTACCAAACTRGTCACAAATTGGGTTGCTTACTGGGAATGTGTTTGAAATGGCACCCTATTTCCTAAATAGTGGGCCCTGGACAAAAATATTGCAKRGTTAGTAGGGATTAGGCTATAGTATAGAACACTATGTGTTGTCACTGGTGATTTAGTTGATACTGGTTGCATAACATGCCATACAATGTGTCAGGGTGGGTGGCTACCAAACTCAGTGCAGCACTGCTTTGACTCACTCACACTGACTGACCTGACTTGGACTACATGGAGTGATAGGAAAGTAAATACTGTTTATAATTATAAACTGGGGGGTTCGAGCCCTGAATGCTGATTGGCTGACAGCCGTGGTATATCAGAACGTATACCACGGGTATGATAAAACTTTTTTTTTTACTGTTCTAATTACATTGGTAACCAGTTTATAATAGCAATAAGGCACCTCAGGGGGTTGTGGTATATGGCCAATATACCACAGCTAAGGGCTGTATCCAGGCACTCCGCGTTGCGCCGTGCGTAAGAACAGCCCTTAGCCGTGGTATATTGACCATATACCACACTCCCCCGTGCCTTACTGCTTAATTATAARGCATTTAAGGCCAATTACTTTACTCCATATGGATTAGAAAATAATTGGTCTAAATCCTAATAGGTCTAAATTCTAAAAGTTGTGAAGATGGACGGAAGAAAACAAACTAGAACTACRGTAGTCTTGATTTATCACAACATATTGAAACAGTATGAATATACAGAACGTATCAAATACAGTATCCATAAACTAGAAACATGCATCTACATACAGTACATATTCAGCCAGTCTCTCTCTAGGTTTGGAGTCACCGMAGCAAAATGAAATCACTGCCTGTTTCCCAAGAACGAGGGCAGTTGCTAAAAATAAACAATGACCCACACTCAAATTAACACAGATTGGGATTTGATGTGCTGTGCTGCACAGATCGTCGATGCGAGAGACGGCTGCCTAGCTCCACTCAGAGCTTGGAGCTCGTGGTACAGTGCAGCTGAGGATGAGAGAGGAGGGCTTCCAGAGCGGATTTGAAAAGAAAATCTAGGCCACAGTCGGGCGGCTGTTTTAGTGCCTCTCTCGCTCTCACTCTCTCTATCTCTCTCTCTATCTCTCACTATCTCTCTTTGTATCTCAGGCATGTTTCTCTCGCTCTCTCTCTCTCGGAGACTTGTATTTCTCTCTTGTTCTTTCTCTCTCTCTTGGAGACTTGTCTTTCTCGCTTTCTCTCTCTCTCTCMCTRTCTCTCTCMRTCTCTCTCTTTCTCTCTCTTTCTCTCTCTTTCTCTCTCTTTCTCTCTCTTTCTCTCTCTCTTTCGCTCTCTTTCTCTCTCTCTTTCTCTCTCTCTCGGAGACTTGCCGCAAGTGCTGTCAGGTTTTAGTGCCTTTTAATTTTGAGGAAAGAGTAGCTGCTGCTACGTGGAGAGCTCTGGGGAAAGTGGGGTGGAGGGGAGGAATGGAGGGAATGCCTACTAGCCTGAAAGGAGTAAAAGGGAAGTGGATTATTCAGTGTAATGTAACATATCGGAGGAAGTGTGACCACTCACTGCAAGCTTTCCTTGTGTATTTATCCTTCATTTCACCTGTTTATTTTATATAATATAAACACTATATATACAAAAGTATGTGGACACCCCTTCAAATTAGTGTTATAAAATCGAGCACACAGCCATGCAATCTCCATAGCGAAACATTGGCAGTAGAATGGCCTGACTTGAAGAAGTGCTCCGTGACTTTTAACGTGGCATAGGATGCCACCTTTCCAACAAGTCATTTTGTCAAATTTCTTCTATATACACTACATTTGGAAATTATTCAGACACCTTGGCTTTTTCTACATTTTATTACGTTACAGATTTATTCTAAAATTGATCAATCTCCACACAATACCACATAATGACAAAGAGAAAACAGGTTGACATAAATGTTTGCTAATTTATGAATAATAAAAAACAGAAATACCTTAATTACATAAGTATTCAGACCCTTTGCTATGTCTTGAAATTGAGCTTAGGTGCATCTTGGTTCCATTGATCTTCCTTGAGATGTTTCTACAACTTGATTGGAGTCCACCTGTGGTAAATTCAATTGATTGGACATGATTTGGAAAGGCACACACCTGTCTATATAAGGTCCCACAGTTGACAGTGCATGTCAGAGCAAAAACCAAGCCATGAGGTTGAATTGTCCATAGAGGTCCGAGACAGGATTGTGTCGAGGCATAGATCTGGGGAAGGGTAACAAAAAATGTCTGAAGCATTGAAGGTCCCCAAGAACAAAGTGGCCTCCAACATTCTTAAATGAAAGAAGTTTGGAACCACTAAGACTCTTCCTAGAGCTGGCCGCCCAGCCAAACTGAGCAATCGGGGGAGAAGGGCCTTGGTCAGGGAGGTGACCAAGACCCCAATGGTCACTCTGACAGAACTCCAGAGTTCCTCTGTGGAGATGGGAGAACCTTCCAAAAGGACAACCATCTCTGCATCACTCCACCAATCAGGCCTTTATGGTAGAGTGGCTAGATGGAAGCCACTCCTCAGTAAAAGGCACATGACAGCCCGCTTGGAGTTTGCCAAAAGGAACCTTAAGGACTCTCAGACCATGAGAAACAAGATTCTCAGGWCTGATGAAACCAAGATTGAACTATTTGACCTGAATACCAAGCTTCACTTCTGGAGGAAACCTGGCACCATCCCTAAGTTGAAGCATGGTGGTGGCAGCATCATGTTGTGGGGATGTTTTTCAGTGGCAGGGACTGGGAGACTAGTCAGGATCGAGGAAAGCTGAACAGAGCAAAGTACAGAGAGATCCTTGATGAAAACCTGCTCCAGAGCGCTCAGGACCTCAGACTGGGGCGAAGGTGAACCTTCCAACAGGACAACGACCCTAAGCGCACAGCCAAGACAACGCAGGAGTGGCTTCYGGACAAGTCTCTGAATGTCCTTGAGTGGCCCAGCCAGAGCCCGGACTTGAGCCTGATCAAACATCTCTGGAGAGTCCTGAAAATAGCTGGGCAGCGACGTTCCCCATCCAACCTGACAGAGCTTGAGAGGATCTACAGAGCTGTAGTGGAGCAGGTTGAGAGCTTCAAGTTCCTTGGCGTCCACATCACCAACAAACTGACATGGTCCAAGCACACCAAGACAGTCGTGAAGAGGGCACGACAAACCTATTCCCCTCGGAGACTGAAAAGATTTGGCATGGTCCTCAGATCCTCAAAAGGTTTTCAGCTGCACCATCGAGAGATCATGACTGGTTGCATCACTGCTGGTATTGCAACTGCTCGGTCTCCGACCGCAGCCACTACAGAGGGTAGTGCATATGGCCCAGTACATCACCAGGACCAAGCTTCCTGCCATCCAGGATCTCTATACCAGGCAGTGTCAAAGAAGGCCCTAAATATTGTCAAAGACTCTTGCCACTAGTCTTAGACTGTTCTCTCTGCTACCACACAGCAAGCAATACCGGAGCACCAAGTCTTAGTCCAAGAGGTTCTAAACAGCTTCTACCCCCAAGCCATACGACTCTGAACAGCTAATCAAATGGCTACCAATACCATTTGCATTGCCCTTTCTACGTTGCTGCTACTCTCTGTTATTATCTATGCAGAGTCACTTTAATAACTTTACCTACATGTACAGTTGGAGTCAGAAGTTTACATATACTTAGGTTGGAGTCATTGAAACTCGTTTTTCAACCACTCCACAAATTTCTTGTTAACAAACTATAGTTTTGGCAAGTCGGTTAGGACATCTACTTTGTGCATGACAACAAGTAATTTTTCCAAACATTGTCTACAGACAGATTATTTCACTTATAAATCACTGTATCACAATTCCAGTAGGTCAGAAGTTTACATACACTAAGTTGACTGTGCCTTTAAACAGCTTGGAAAATTCCAGAAAATGATGTCATGGCTTCAGAAGCTTCTGATAGGCTAATTGACATCATTTGAGTCAATTGGAGGTGTACCTGTGGATGTATTTCAAGGCCTACCTTCAAACTCAGTGCCTCTTTGCTTGACATCATGGGAAAATCAAATAAATCAGCCAAGACCTCAGAAAAAAAATTGTAGACATCCACAAGTCTGGTTCATCCTTGGGAGCAATTTCCAAACGGCTGAAGGTACCACGTTCACCTGTAACAAACAATAGTACGCAAGTATAAACACCATGGGACCACGCAGCCGTCATACCGCTCAGGAAGGAGACGCGTTCTGTCTCCTAGAGATGAACGTACTTTGGTGCGCAAATCAATCCCAGAGCAACAGCAAAGGCCTTGTGAAGATGCTGGAGGAAACCGGTACAAAAGTATCTATATCATAGTAAAACGAGTCCTATATCGACAGAACTTGAAAGGCGCTCAACAAGAGAAAGCCACTGCTCCAAAACTGCCATAAAAAAGCCAGACTACGGTTTGCAAATGCACATGGGGACAAAGATCATACTTTTTGGAGAAATGTCCTCTGGTCTGATGAAACAAAAATGGAACTGTTTGGCCATAATGACCATCGTTATGTTTGGAGGAAAAAGGGGGAAGCTTGCAAGCCAAAGAACCCATCCCAACCGTGAAGCACGGGGTGGCAGTATCATGTTGGGGGTGCTTTGCTGCAGGAGGGACTGGTGCACTTCCACAAATAGATGGCATCATGAGGACGGAAAATTATGTGGATATTGAAGCAACATCTCAGACATTAGTCAGGAAGTTAAAGCTTGGTCGCCAATGGTCTTCCAAATGGACAATTGACCCAAGCTACTTCCAAAGTTGTGACAAAATGGCTTAAGGACAACAAAGTCAAGGTATTGGAGTGGCCATCACAAAGCCCTGACCTCAATCCTATAGAAGATTTGTGGGCAGAACTGAAAATCGTGTGAGAGCAAGGAGGCCTACAAACCTGACTCAGTTACACCAGCTCTGTCAGGAGGAATGGGCCAAAATTCACCCAACTTATTGTGGGAAGCTTGTGGAAGGCTACCTGAAACATTTGACCCAAGTTAAACAATTTAAAGGCAATGCTACCAAATACTAATTGAGTGAATGTAAACTTCTGACCCACTGGTAATGTGAGGAAAGAAATAAAAGCTGAAATAAATCATTCTCTCTACTATTATTCTGACATTTCACATTCTTAAAATAATGTGGTGTTCCTAACAAATTTTTACTAGGATTAAATGTCAGGCATTGGGAAAAACTGAGTTTAAATGTATTTGGCTAAGGTGTATGTAAACTTCCGACTTCAACTGTATATATTACCTCAATTACCTTGACACCGGTGCCCCACATTGACTCTGTACCAACCGGTACCCCCTGTATATATCTCCGCTATTGTTATACTTGACTCAGCCATGCCTCCTTGCCCGTCCAACATTTCCTCATGTCCCACCCCTTCTAATGCGACTATCCCCGATGCTTCTCCCTGCAGGCATTCACTGAGTCCGAGCTGCTAAAGGAGCTCCTTAAACTTGACCCCAAAAAACATCTGGGTCAGATGGTTTAGACCCTTTCCTCTTTAAGGTTGCTCCCCCTATCATCGCCAAGCCTATCTCCAACCTTTTTAACATGTCTCTCCTTTCTGGCGAGGTTCCCATTGCTTGGAGGGCAGCCTCAGTTTGTCCTTTATTTAAAGGGGGAGATCAAGCTGATCCTAACTGTTATAGGCCTATTTCTATTTTGCCCTGTTTATAAAAGTGTTGGAAAAACTTGTCAAGATTCAACTGACTGGCTTTCTTGATGTCTATAGTACTGTATTCTCTCAGGTATGCAATCTGGTTTCCACTCAGGTTATGGGTGTGTCACTGTAACCGTAAAGGTCCTCAATGATGTCACCATTGCCCTTGATTCTAAGCAATATTGTGCTGCTATTTTTATTGACTTGGCCAAAGCTTTTGATACGGTAGACCATTCCATTCTTGTGGGCCGGCTAAGGAGTATTGGTGTCTCTGAGGGGTCTTTGGCCTGGTTTGCTAACTACCTCTCTCAAAGAGTGCAGTGTATAAAGTCAGAAAATCTGCTGTCGCAGCCACTGCCTGTCACCAAGGGAGTACCCCAAGGCTCAATCCTAGGCCCCACACTCTTCTCAATTTACATCAACAACATAGCTCAGGCAGTAGGAAGCTCTCTCATCCATTTATATGTAGATGACACAGTCTTATACTCAGCTGGCCCCTCCCCGGATTTTGTGTTAAATGCTCTAAAACAAAGCTTTCTTAGTGTCCAACAAGCTTTCTCTACCCTTAACCTTGTTCTGAACACCTCCAAAACAAAGGTCATGTGGTTTGGTAAGAAGAAGAATGCCCCTCTTKCCACAGGTGTTATTATTACCTCTGAGGGTTTCGAGCTTTAGGTAGTCACCTCATACAAGTACTTGGGAGTATGGCTACACGGTGCACTGTCCTTCTCTCAGCACATATCAAAGATGCAGGCTAAAGTTAAATCTAGACTTGGTTTCCTCTATCGTAATCGCTCCTCTTTCACCCCAGCTGCCAAACTAACCCTGATTCAGATGACCATCCTACCCATGCTAGATTACGGAGACATCATTTATAGATCGGCAGGTAATGGTGCTCTCGGGCGGCTAGATGTTCTTCACCATTCGGCCATCTTTTTTCAAAGACTCAATCATGGACACTCTTACTGACAGTTGTGGCTGCTTTGTGTGATGTATTGTTGTCTCTACCTTCTTGACCTTTGTGCTGTTGACTGTGCCCAATAATGTTTGTACCATGTTTTGGGCTGCTTCCATGTTGTGTTGCTACCATGTTGTTATGTTGTGTTGCTACCATACTGTGTTGTCATGTGTTGCTGCCTTGCTATGTTGTTGTGTTAGGTCTCTCTTTATGTAGTGTTGTGTTGTCTCTCTTGTTGTGATGTGTGTTTTGTCCTATATATTTATATTGTATTTAAAAAATTWAAAAAATAAATCTCAGGCAGGAGGCCTTTTGCCTTTTGATAGGCCGTCATTGTAACTAAGAATTTGTTCTTAACTGACTTGCCTAGTTAAATTAAGGTTAACTAAAATACAACATTTAAATGTACTGCTTATTACCTTGACACCATGTTAAATTCTATCTTGGCAGATATGGCAGACATCCAACAACAACAAAAATATTGTTTTTAAATTAAATAGAGAAATTCTATATCTTTTACTTTTTGGGGGGTATTTTATTAAAACTGCACTGTTGGTTAAGGGCTTGTAAARAAGCATTTCACTGTAAGGTCTACTACACCTGTTGTATTCCACACGTGACAAATAAAATTGGATTTGAAACTGCCCAAATACAGGTACGCCAAGCTTGTAGCTTGTGATATTTCAGTTTTTTATTTATATTTTTATTACATTTGCAAACATTTAAAAAAAACTTTTTATGGGGTATTGTGTGTAGTATTGTGTGTAATTTAACCAGTCTAGATCAATTTTAGCATAAAATTGTAACGTAACAAAATGTAATGGAGTCTGAATACTTTCCGAATGCAATGTATGTGTCACACCGTGATCTGTTTCACCTGTATTTGGGATTCTCTCCACCCCCCTCCAGGTGTCGCCCATCTTCCCCCATTATCCCCTGTGTATTTATACCTGTGTTCTTTGTTTGTCTGTTGCCAGTTTGTCTTGTTTGTCAAGTCAACCCGTGTTTTGTGTCTCAACTCCTGCTTTTCCAGTCTCTCTTTTTCTCGCCCTCCTGGTTTTGACCCTTGCCTGTCTTGACCCTGAGCCTGCCTACCGACCTGTACCTTTGCCACACCTCTGGATTATTGACCTCTGCCTGCCCTGACCCTGAGCCTGCCTACCGACCTGTACCTTTGCCACACCTCTGGATTATTGACCCTTGCCTGTCTTGACCCTGAGCCTGCCTACCGACCTGTACCTTTGCCACACCTCTGGTTTACTGACCCCTGCCTGCCTTGACCTGTCTATTGCCTCCCCCTGTTGGATTATTAAACCATTGTTAATTCGACGTTGTCTGCATCTGGGTCTTACCTTCATACCTGATAGTATGTGTTGTTCATGTCAGTAAACAAATAGCCTCTTCAGTATATTACCATGCTGTCATACTGTAATTGCTTATTCTTGTTACCTTTCAAGCCCTGTGCTTGGTAACAATGAAGAAACCTTGGCAACAAATGAACACACAATTAGTTATCTCTGTTATGTAAGTAATGTGGATGAAAATGTGCGCCTTAGCTAACATTGTAACACCGGCAGTCAGAGTCAACTTTCGGAGTTAGTCATTATTCATAAGCATACCCTCCATCTGGAAAGTGGCAGACTTGGCTGTTTTCCTGGCTGTTTCTGTGAGCAAAAAACTGGGTCTGTGTGAAATTGCAGGACTCATGATATTCCGCCAAGGTGTAAATTTGTCTGGCTTCCACAATCATTTTCTTCACTTCACAGTCTGCACTTTGCCAACAGGAGAAATACAACTTTTTGAAACTTTCAGCTTTTTGGAATATGAGTTCTGACCTGAGTGGCTGGCTGCTGTAAGTTGAGATAGAGGGAACTGTTCCAGGTATTAACATCGACAGATCCAGTCTAGATCTCTAATATTAGAGGTAATATTGTCAGTGCATCTCAGGCTTCGCCCGCCACAGAGCAGTAGGTATTTAGATATTCAATGCACTACAAAATGTTGAGACTCAAATGATTACATGACCTCCTCTGGCCTTGTAATATCTGAGTGAAGGATTCCACTGAAGCCAGTTTCACGGCGTTTCTCAGCAAAGTCTAGAAGAAGATAGGAACGCTACAGTGTTAGTGGTCAACTATTGCCTTCGTTGCTGTAGAACTCATTGGATAGTCAGTGCAGACGTGAGACGATGGCGATAATAAGAAAGTTCATGGTCAGGCTAATACCATGATGGTATAGTTGAACTATGGGCAGTACAGTGTCATACAGTGCTATGAACTTGTCCTTCAGTGAGATCATCCTTTGACTACCTCAGTGGCATTGAGAACTGTTTCTATCAATAATGTTTTCCTTTTTCTCTGTCAATAATACAGTATATTGACAGTCCTGCCAAGCGATCAATACGGTAATACAAGACAAGGTTATTATAGTAAACTAAAACTAATATAAAAACACAGAACTTTAATAACCTTGATACAGGACCATACCTCATTGCTGGACAGCAGAATAAGATTAATTGCAAAAGGAGACAGCTGTTCATATTTCACTCTCCTCTGCCGAGAGTCTGCGTGAATGGCCTTGAGTGGCAGACAACACCGTCTGTTCGATACAGAGCCATCAGTGGGTATGCAGCCCTTAGCTTAGCTACACACTCAAGGCTGCTTCAACCGCCCAGAAGACACACACACACACACTACTTCAGAAACGAGTTGTGTTGTTGTCTTTAGTTCTTCGCTCTTTAGTTTGTAGTCTGCCTCATTATCGCTAAGTGTTGTGGCTGCACATGTTCTTTAGTCATCTCCTAGGAATTCTGGTTTATTTTTAAGATAAAAAAAATGAAGAATTGAACAATACAAAAATAAACTAAAACAAGCTTGAGTCCTTATGTGGCCAGTTACATTATGCCATGATGTTGAGAGTAAATTAGGATCATACTGGCAGTATGAATATTAAACAGGATGGAATTGGGTTATCTGAGTAAACATAATATCCTAACATTAAAACAAAGTTGCGCTTCAAAGTAGTTGGTTGCCTTACTGTATAGGTCATGTTTCCTCACTACTGCAGTCAAAGGTCAGTTTGAGGACACACAAAAGTTCCGGGGAGGCGGGGAAAGAGGATGGGCCAGGGTGCCAATCTCATATAAGAACTGTTCGTTTTCTTCATTTAGCCCAAACTATACTGAACAAAAATATAAATGCAACATGTAAAGTCTTAGTCCCATGTTTCATGAGCTGAAATAAAAGATCCCGGAAGTTTTCCATACGCACAGAAAATGTATTTCTCTCAAATGTTGTGCACAACTTTGTATACATCCCTGTTGGTGGGGCATATCAATAAGCTTATTACACAGGTGCACCTTGTGCTGGGGACAATAAAAGGACACTAACATTTGCAGTTTTGTCACACAACACAATGCCACAGATGTCTCAAGTTTTGAGGGAGCATGCAATTTAATGTTAATTTCTCTACCATAAGCCGCCACCGACGTCATTTTAGAGAATTTTGCAGTACGCCCAACCGGCCTCACAACCTGCCGGATTGTCTGAGACCAGCCAACCGGACAGCTGATGAAACTGAGGAGTATTACTGTCCGCAATAAAGCCCTTTTGTGGGGAAAAACTCATTCTGATTGGCTGGGCCTGGCTCCCCAGAGGTTGGGCCTGGCTCCCAAGTGYGTGGGCCTATGCCCATTCAAATTACATCCATAGATTAGGGCCTAATTTATTTATTTAAATTGACTGATTTCCTTATATGAACTGTAACACAGTAAAATTGTTGAAACTGTTGCATGTTGCGTTTATATTTTTGTTCAGTATAGTATTTTAATACATTCACAAGTACTCTACATAAGTGGTATCATAATTCCGTCCTTATTTTGTCCATGTTAAATTCTATCTTGGCAGATATGGCAGACATCCAACAACAACAAAAAATATTGTTTTAAAATTAAATAGAGAAATATGCAGATGTTTTTATATATACTGTATATAGAATGATCTGACCTACATTCATTAAATAACTTGTTTTGAATAAAACATTTCCAGTCTTGTTTTGATTCGAGAACATGTAAAAAGAGCAGTTATTAAATGCAATAAAGTAATTACCTCTAGCAAAACAAAAAGGCATATCTGGCTCAGAGATCTTAGAAATGCATTTCCTTTTCATTCGGGATTGGGGAGAATTATTGTTTCTCCAGTCTTTGATAGTTATTTCCTCAACCATGACGAGTCTGATATAGAATCACAAATCCAAATCCTCTTTTCTAAAATAAAATAAAATAAATCAAACTTTCACTTACATGGTTACGGCTCACAGAGGAATCGGTTTGGCACATCTTTAATTATCTAAGGATAAAAAATCCTCTGGAACTATAGCTACTTTCATTATTTGGTTTCCTCCACACAGGCTTCAGATCAGATCCAGGTCACTATGTTATGTTGGAGAATATTGGTTTAAATGTGCATGCCACAGTACAAAGAAAAGGAGTCCTTTTGAAWACAGGTTCTTTCATCCGTGCCATTCTCACAACTCTACTAGTAAACTTTTATGTTCTCCATTTGATGGTTTGTCACTCTGGCTGAGGAGAGGAAGCCCCTATGGGTAATCATATTGAACAGCCGCAAGCATATGGTGACAATGCTTTATTAGGCCTACAGTACACTCGTAGGAATAAAGGTGCTGTCTAGAACACTGAAAGGGTGCTTCGACTATCCCCATAGGAGAACCCTTTAAAGAACCCTTTTGGTTCCAGGTAAAACCCTTTTGAGTTCCATGGTAGAACCCGACCTAGGGGACACAGCCGAAGAATCCTTTTAACCCTTTTTTAAGAGTGTAGTGAATATCAAAGTGCTTGTCTTTGTAAGTCATTCCTAACAAGCCATATATATAAAGGAGGAGTTCCACAATTGATGTTTTCATCATCACAACAAATCATCATCACATCAACATACATCACCATATTTTTTTCTTCTTATAGAGACATACAACAGTATCCCAATTCCCTAAATAAAAGCTATCTTGCTCCCCATATGTTCTAGATAGGAGATCCTCAGGCATATCATCCTATAACCAGATTATGTACTCAGACAGACAGTGTATGAAATGTCTGTTAGATAGGCTGTGTACGAGTAATATTCACCATTAACAACCCACCAGGAATAGAATTTACTGCTCCATATGTACTCCAAAGACATTACTCCAATGATAATGATGATGACAGTCATAAATTGGTGCTGACAGATAAATCCGAGGCTCGATAATCGATCTGTTTTACACACCACTCATGAAATCATGGAAGCATTTCTGTGTGTGTGTGTGTGTGTGTTGTGTGTGTGTGTGTGTGTGTGTGTGTGTGGTGTGTGTGTGTGTGTGTTGTGTGTGTGTGTGTGGTGTGTGTGTGTGGTGTGTGGTGTGTTGTGTGTGTGTGGTGTGTGTGTGTGTGTGTGGCGTGTGGTGTGCGTGTGTGTGCGGTGTGTTACGAGTATTGGCAGCTGCATCTTATTATGACTACCTTTCGATCAGAGAATATATTTTGTGTAAATCACTCCATAAGAAGACATGAGAATGAGGGTGATTGACAGAGACCCATGTATGTGTAGGAAAAACGTTAGTGGATTAGCCTGGTTGAAACTGACTGAACGTTGGTGGATTAGCCGTGTGTGAAATACTGACTGAACGTTGTGGTATTAGCCTGTTGAAACCTGACTGAACGTTGGTGGATTAGCCTTGGTTGAAAACTGACTGAACGTTGGTGGATTAGCCTGGTTGAAACCGACTGATTTAATGCAGCTATCAACGAGTCAAGAAAACATACCACTCTAAATGTTTGTGTGTTATCACAATCATGGGAATATCCGCTCCCCTCCATGTTATTTTCAACATGTCACTTCCCCAAGACATCACTCTTCATCTAGACAGTCACCAAGAGCATATTTACATTTTCCACACATTGATCTCACTCAGTCAAACATATTCTTACTCCCAGGTGTGTGTATGTTTGGGGGCAGGAGAGGGTTGTTGTGTGTGTGTGTGTGTGTTGTTTGTTTGGGTGTGTTTGCGAATGTGTAGAGCACCAACATGCTCTCACTAAAGAATATATGACTGTAATGCCACAACCACAACAGCCCTGGTGGTAACCAACAACCACAACAACCCCCAACAGCCCGTGGTAACCAACAACCACCAAGAGCCCTGGTGGTAACCAACAACCCCCAACAGCCCCGCTGGTAACCAACAACCACCAAAGAGCCCTGGTGGTAACCAACAACCCCCAACCGCCCGGTGGTAACCAACAAACCACCAAGAGCCCTGGTGGTAACCCAACAACCACCAAAAGACCGGTGGTAACCAACAACCACCAAGAGCCCTGCCGGTAACCAACAACCACAACAGACCCGGTGGTAACCAAAACCACCACCACCACACCAACAGCCCGGTGGTAACCAACAACCACCAATAACCACCAACAGCCCGTGGTAACCAACAACCCCAACAGCCCCGGTTTGTAACCAAACACCCCAAGAGCCCCAGTGTGTAACCAACAACTCCCACAACACCAACAGCCCCGGTGTACCAACAACCACATACACCACCAACAGCCCCGTGTACCAACAACACCAACAGCCCGGTGGTAACCAACAAACACCAACAGCCCCTGTGGTAACCAACAACCACCAACTGCCCCGGTGGTAACCAACAAACCACAACAAACCCGGTGGTAACAACAACCACCAACAGACCCGGGGGTAACCACAACCACAACAGACCCGGTGGTAACCAACAACCACCAACAACCCTGGTGGTAACCACAACACCAAACAACCGCGTGGTAACCAACAACCCAAGAGCCTGGTGGTAACCAACAACCACCAACAGACCCGTGGTAACCAAAACACCAACAACTACCAACAGCCCGTGGTAACCACAACCACAACAGCCCTGGTGGTAACAACAACCACCAACAGCCCTGTGGGTAAACAACAACCACCAACAGCCCCAGTGGTAACAACAACCACCATCAACCCCAACAGCCCCGGTGGTAACAACAACACCAACAACACCAACTGCCCCGGGGGTAACCAACAACCACCAACAGCCCGGTGGTAACCAACAACACCAACAGCCCGGGTAACCAACAACCCCACCAACAGCCCCGGTGGAACCAACAACCAACAACAACCCCGGTGGTAACCAACAAACCAACCCGGTAACCAAACCCAAACAGCCCCGGTGGTGACCAACAACACCAACGCCCCGGTGGTAACCAACAACCCCAACAGACCCGGTGGTAACCAAAAACCACAACAGCCGGTGGTAAACAACAACCACCAACAGACCCGGTGGTAACCAACAACCACCAACAACCACCAACAGCCCGGGTGGTACCAACACCACCAACAGCCCCCGGTGGTAACCAACAACCACCACATCAACACCAACAGCCCCGGTGGTAACCAACACCACCAACAGACCCGGTGGTAACCAACAACCACAAACTACCCCACGCCCCGTGGTAACCAAACAACCACCAACAGCCCGGTGGTAACCAACAACCACCAACAGCCCGGTGGTAACCAACAACACCAACAGCCCCGAGTGGTAACCAACAAACCACCAATACCACCAACAGCCCCGGTGGTAACCAACAACCACAACAACCCGGTGGTAACCAAAACCCCCAACAGCCCCAGTGGTAAAAAAAACCAACAACCACCAACACCCAGTGAGTAACCAACAACCACCAACAGCCCCGGTGGTAACCAACAACCACCAAAAGTCCTGGTGGTAACCAACAACCACCAACAGCCCCTGGTGTAACCAACAACTACCAACAGCCCCGGTGGTAACCAACACACCAACCAACAGCCCCAGCCCCAGTGTAACCAACAACACCACAGCCCCGGTGGTAACCAACAACCACCAAACGCCCCCGGTGGTAACCAACAACCACCAACAGCCCCGGTGGTATAACCAACAACCACCAACAGATGCATTCAGCAAGCCATACATGCTTGTTGTCGGAGTCCAAAGCAATTGCATTGCAGTGTCCCCCAGCCAAACACCCAACAAGGCCCTTATAAACTTGTCAGGGTGCTCCTGAACTAACCTTTTGATAAGCCCCGGAAGGTGGGAATTAAAGGCATTAAATCAAAATTGCTGGGCAGAGAGGTGCTTATAGAGACATCCCCTTCACAGTCCAGTGACCAGAGCCGTTGGTCAGCAGTGACTGATGGCTTTCATCAAGGGACTTGGCTGGCTCGCTGGGGACTGGAGGGACATGGAACTGCTGCCAATGTAGCGAAAATTATTCCCCAGACCCCCCAGCAAGCACAGAGGGAGAGAGAGAGAGCAGTAAGACACAGCAGGACAGAGCGGCAGAGGAAGAGAGACCACAGAGAGAGAGCAAGGAGGGAGGGGGGAAGAGAGAGGAGAGAGAGAGAGAGAGAGTGAGGAAGAAGAGAGAGGAGAGAGAGAGAGAGAGAGAGAGAGGAGTGTGGGAGTAGAGAGATGTGTGGTGTGTGTAGTGTGTGTGTGTGTGTGTGGAATGCCCTCTTCTGAGTAATAATGCCATGAAAAACAATATAACTAATAGTCACAGAACATGTTCCTGTCTTGGTTTTAATGTCACACTACACTATCTTATGACAGCCAAGCTATTCGATGAACTAGACAGCATTCATTTATTATCTAATTATCTAGCCTACACTTGGCTAAAGTCAAAGACATCAACCCTCCCCTCCACTCCAACAACAGCCCCTATGACTTAGCTCCTTATTGGTCTAATTCGATAGCAAATGGGAGACCTTCGCTGACTGAGATGAAGACAATTAGCAGGCCGCGGCTGGTTGAAAGCGACTGATCGGGATGTGACTCGCTGGCTGCTGGACCTATTCCCTCGCAGTGGCGGGCCTCTGTTTGTGCCGCCTCTAATATCCCATGTGGCAGTGGGGCAACTCCTGGCACAGGGCCAGATTTCCAGTTATCTGTTTAAACAATTTAAAGCGCTAGGGGCTATTTCAGGAAACAAAAATTAGGAGGCTGAGGCAACCCACCTCCCGGCGTTGTCGTGGCAACAGCCCAGTTCATCTTAAACAATAACATGAAGGTGATTCCAAGATACTGCCTTTCTTGAATCCTTCCTGTGTGAGAGCTCCGTAGATAGAGCGTTGTCTGTAGGAATTAGTTTGGTAATTCGATTGGCTCTAATTTGAAATATTAAACCCTTAATAATTTACAGTAATTGTCTTTTCTCTCAAACTAGGCCTTTGGAGGATTCTTTAATTACTACTGCATAGGAGTGGAGCGGCCCCTAAGGCACACACTCGACTCTGCAGTCCTGACAACTCCTCTGTAAACACCTTTCACAATAAGGCATTTACACACACACACAAACACACACAGAGACCGACCGACAGACAGACAGGCAGGCAGACAGACAGACAGTATGAGAGGATGATGCAATATTAATGAATGGCCCTGTAGGTTAACAAGATTTCCTAGGCAGGAGCTACAGCCCTAAGGAATATACTGTAAAAACAGAGTCAGTGGATGTAATCATATCTTTCACTCAGCTGATAGACTTATTTAATTATGGSCAGTGCTGTTTTGCTCTGCAGTGAGAAGTCGGAGAATGGGATGCTTGTGAAGCTAGTAGTATTGTAGGGATGGATAGTGAGAAGAAGGTTTGTAGTGACACCTGTGCTGTGAGGCTTCCGCATCAGTTTGAGAATAAAGTGATTAAACACATAATCATTTCTCATAGTTCAAGCAAGGTTTCTGCCAAATTGCAACGATATTCAAAATGCTAAGGGTGTTCCTAATGGCACATTTCTGTCCCCTGATTATTCTTTGTCACTTTATTATATTATTGTTGTAGGGAGAGTGTGAGACTGAGCAGTGTACATTTCTAACACCTTATGAAAAATGGAATTGTCATTAACAACATATTCTGCAACCAAGCCGCAAAAAATAACCTGTAACACTTGCCAGAAATATTGTAGTGATGTGACGTTGACGTTGCCCTTATGGGAACTGACATGAATGCAAATTGCATGCAAAATGAATATTTTATTAATGTATTTTAAACCCAAATGAAAATGCAAAACAGAGGTTAGCTCTGCCACAAACCTGAGCTGAACAACCCCTAGACAACAAACACATGCAAAGTAGGCTAACATCACTGTCCACAGCACAGAGGGACAAGAACAGATCCTCTGGCTAATACCAGAACAGTTCCTCTGGCTTATACCTGTCCCACACACACACACACACGCACGCGTGCACACAACCAACCAACCAACCATAAAGGATATGACCTTTCCACTGCTACACACACACTGTTCAACATAATTGTGTATCCATCTGCTGAATGCGCCAGTGGACAGTTAGTTTCATTCAAGCTACTAAAGATTCTGCTTTTGTGCAACATCAAATATAGCACAACCTACACCTCAAGGAAAGGTCATTGTGTAAGAGAAATGTCTGAATACTGATTTCAGTACGTTGTTTTAAAGGGGATAGATAGACACCTATCTATCCCCTTTAATTGTGCCTTTTGGGGTTCGGGAAATTAGTTTTAACATCTCTTGACTCTGTCAAGTTTTACAWTTTCACCTGATCTAGCTAACTATTTCTGACATTGTCATAAGACATTTTAATATTCACTGTTATCCCTCTAATTATCCGTAAGAAGAATGACCATTATGTACTGTATGATACAATAACAATGGGTCCGCCCTGCATGTTTCACATTTACCCCAAAATATGCACTGTTGATTCAGTCTGGTCTAGTCAGAAAATAGGTCAGCGTAGGAATATTTGTCCTGAATTGATTGTAGGTTGTCTAGACTGATTGTTCCGATTGTTACCTGAGGTAAAACATTACAATTAAAGCAAAATGATAAGCAACAAGTAATTCAATGTAAAATATAGGTCAGTATGGGATAAAGGCCCTGGCTAAATAATTCCCTTTGTACTGATAAACCATTCACTAGGATGAGGTCGCCCACAGGACACCTACTGTTCTAATAACATACTGACGGACCACAGCGGTATGTCTGTACAAGTAGACACACACACATATACAGAGAAGACGAGAGACCGACGGGAGACAGACAGCAGGAAGAAGCAGAGAAGGGAGGAGAAGAGAACACAGAGAGAGAAGAGAGAGAGAGAAGAGAAGAGAGAGAGAGGAGAGAGAGAGAGAGAAGAGAGAGAGAGAGCGACACACACATAGAGAGAGAGAGACACAAGAGAGACACAAAGAGGAGATGACAACAAGAGAGGACAAACAGGGAGAGACAACAGAGAGGGAGAGACATCGGATGAGGAGAGCACAGCGAGGAGCGGGGAGAGATAGGGAGCAGACAAGAGGCGAGAGATAGGGACAGTACAGAGAGGGAGAGATAGGGACAGACAGAGAGGAGACGATTTAGGACAGACAGAGAGGGAGAGAGAGAGCAGGACGAGAGACAGAGACGTAGAGGTAAGAAGAGAGAGAGAGAGAAGCGACGAGACGAGGAGAGATAGGAGAGAGAAGAGAGAGAGGGACAGACAGACAGCGAAAATAGATAGCAAAGAAAAGAAGAGAGACCACACAGAGAACAGACGAGATAGAAGACACACAGCAGAGAGAGGCACTGCAGTGAGAGATAGAGAGAGAAAGAGAGAGACACACAGAGACACAGCCATAACCATCTGTTAGGGAGGAATCCACAGAGGAACCCACATGGGCCCTCAAGCAGAGTCACATGACAGAAAACACACCACTTCACCTTTAGAAGAACCATAACATCCTCTGATACCCTTTCTACACTACTGAGCCCAACCAAAGCCGTACTGGGCTGGCCTAGTTACGCAATCCAACATAGTTTCTGGAACTATGCTGAATAATCCAAGGCAGCATAGTACGGATTGGGTCAGCAAAACAGTGTGAAAAGAAGTAGGAGAACCATGTTGGTGTGTTATAAAGACACAGATACTGTGTTATAAGTGAAGCAGGGACGTCTCTAACTCACCATTCAATAACACAGCAGATAACAGGACTCAAGCTCACTGAGACTAGTTGTACAGTAATGAAGACAAAACAGGTACATAAAGGTTAGGCTGTTTTATATTTTGAGTGTTTTAGGAATAACTCCAGATCTGCTGACAGTTGGCAAGATTTGACTTTCCTGATGGGAAATACTACCTCTTCCTTCCCCCCAGGCCAGACCCCACTGGACTGAGTCAGAATCACAAAGGACTTGTTCGGTCAGTTCAGAGGGGAAGTTAGCCGCCCTGAGGCCACAATAGAAATAGCTGTGTGTGTGTGTGTTGTGTGTGTGTGTGTGTGTGTGTGTGTGTGTGTGTGTGTGTGTGTGTGTTGTGTGTGTGTGTGCTGTGTGTGTGTGTGTGTGTGTTGGGGTCAGTAGTGTTGTGTGTGTGTCGTGTGTGGGTGTGTGTGTGTGTGTGTGCACTGTGCTGTGTGTGTGTGGTCCTCGTGTGCGTATGCGTATGCGTATGCCGTGTGTGTAGCAGGGTTAGGAGGGGAAAGGTCACACCCTTCATGGTGTGTTGTGAGTTAACAAACATAACAGGGCCAGGCCTAAAGAGGGGATTTAGGGGAAACTCCTGTACCACAAATCAACACGTTGTTGTTCGTGCCCTTTACCTCAGAGATTCAGACTCAAGCTGTATTGTTGAGCTGTTTAGTTGTTGTTCTCCTTGACCTTTACCTCAGAGATTCAGACTCAAGCTGTATTGTTGAGCTGTTTAGTTGTTGTTCTCCTTGACCTTTACCTCAGCGATTCAGACTCAAGCTGTATTGTTGAGCTGTTTAGTTGTTGTTCTCCTTGACCGTAGCCCTAGAGATGCCGTTTTTGTCTGATGTTTTATGTATTGGTTGTGTTATCAAGTTTAACAGTATGTTTGATTCCCGGTTGAAGTTTTCCTTTTCATCCATGGTTTCTCTGAAAGTTTCTCTTGGTCCCCTGAGGAACCTCTATCTGGCTCTTCCTATGACAATATCTATTCTCAATAATTGAGAGACCTATGACTCCAARCTWAGCCTGTCCACACTCTTAGATAGTTAGCCGAAGCACTTACAGTATATCAGCTGTTGAATTTGCCATGGCTCCGGTGTTAATGAGCTTCCTGTGAAGAGTTGCACACACACACACACACAATCTCCCAATTATTGGAAAACTTTTCTTTTTTTCTGACTCTTCTGGATGGCAACTGCTTCAAATACATTTTTACTGCAGTATCTGTATACATAGAGGATGTGAGGTGTCCAGCACCTTGGATAGTTGTACTCAGGGTARTGTACGTGGAACGAGGAAGTGTCCTTATTTACACTTAACCTAAACATCTCCTATTATATCCACTCCCTCAATACTTTATTTTGGCATTCTGTTACCGAGTCACCAAGTTATCTCCAGAAACCTCAACATCATAGCATAGGAGACTCTAAAAGAATAGACAACTGTAGCTCCAGCAACCACATAGCCTAATGCTAAACAAGTCCTACTGTTTTCACACGCACAGCTTTCCCACATACATTCTTGTCATATCTCATAATGTAGGCCATTACAGATACTGTGTTTGTTGGAATGGTGCTTTGTTTGCAATTTGCCTCTAACGATCCATTTCAGCCATTTTGTCTCTGTTCTATATGTGAATGTTGAGGGCAATGCCCCTGCATCTACATACTATATATGTTTCACTCTGTAATATTAGTTCCCCACGGACAGGACAAGTGGGAAAGTGATAAAATGATTGCCCTATATATTGTCCCAACCTATCACTTCTCATTTCTTGAATTTCTCCAAATGCTTCTAGTGCACGCACTGTCACGTCTACATTCCCCTGGTATGTCTAGACTGTTTCAACAAGTCCTCATTTGTCCCCTTGGTGAATAATCACAATTGTTCGCAGTGCTGCAAGTCAGCTACTTAACATGCTATTGGCAACATAGCGACATTTTGGTAATGCTTTAGGTAGTTATCCAAAACGAGAATGTGTTATAGCTTGTCTGTTTGAGTGGCGTTTTTCAGAAGAGTGGGATGTTTGAGAGCAGCCTGGTTGCACAACAAATATAGAAACACACTCAACACCACGAGCTCATCGATGTAACTATAAACCAATGTAAAGCTTAGAAGACATGAATGTAAAACGCCTGTCAGCATCTTTAAAAAAATGTTTAAAAAAATATTTTACCCCCCTTTTTCTCCCCAATTTCGTAGTATCCAATTGTTAGTAGTTACTGTCTTGTCTCATCGATACAACTCCCATAACGGGCTCGGGAGAGGCGAGGTCAAGAGCCGTGCGTCCTCCGCGAAACACCCAACCAACCGCACTGCTTCTTAACACAGCGTGCATCCAACTCGCGGAAGCCAGCCGCACCAATGTGTCGGAGGAAAAACCGTACACTAGCAACCTGGTTAGTGTGCACTGCGCCCGGACCGCCACAGGAGTCACATAGTGCGCGATGAGACAAGGATATCCCTACTGGCCAAACTCTCCCTAACCGCACGACACTGGGCCAATTGTGGTCCTCCCCATGGACCTCCCGGTTGCGGCGGTGCTGCGACAGAGCCTGGCTCGAACCCAGAGTCTCTGGTGGCATCTGTTACATATTCTGTTGAGTTCGACCCACTATCCATCCTCTGCACGTTTCCCATGAGAGAGGAACCCAGGGCAGCAGCACACACACACCTAGAGATTTCCCAGACCAATATCTCAGTCTGTCAATGGTAGTGATTTACAGCCGCGGAGGCATGAGAGTGGCATGTCTCCACCGACTGGCTCCAGGGACTTACAACTGTAATATACAGTAGACCATATAAATCACACACCAGATAAACTGATAAAACAACACCTCGCATCACAACGCGGACTGTGACGAGACACACACACACGCACGCACGCACGCATACACACACACACACACACACACACTCTACACACACCCACACATTGTAATATTGTACATTTTATACTGTAAATACAGGATGTAGTAATAGAGCAGTGTACATYTGTAAAATGCACAATGTCTCGTTTGATGCACTGTTTTATTTTACGATGTAGGGTATGAAGAATTGTTTTATTCCTGTTTGGACCCTTGTCAACAACTAATGGGGATCCTAATAAAATACTACTGAACAAAAATATAAATGCAACATGCAACAATTTCAAAGATTTTACTGAGTTACAGTTCATATAAGGAAATCAGTCAATTGAAATACTTTCTTTAGGCCCTAATCTATGGATTTCACATGAATACAGATATGCATCTGTTGGTCACAGAGACCTTAAAAAAGTAGGGGCGTGGATCAGAAAACCAGTCAGTATCTGGTGTGACCACCATTTGCTTCATGCAGCACAGTYCATCTCCTTCGCATAGAGTTGATCAGGCTGTTTATTGTGGCCTGTGGAATTTTGTCCCACTCCTCTTCAATTGCTGTGCGAAGTTGCTGGATATTGGRGGGAACTGGATCACGCTGTCGTACACGTCGATCCAGAGCATCCCAAACATGTCAGTATGCAGGCCATGGAAGAAGTGGGGATGAATGGCACGACAATGGGCCTCAGGATCTGGTCACAGTATCTTTGTGCATTCAAATTGCCATTGATATAATGCAATTGTGGTTGGTGTCCGTAGCTTATGCCTGCCCATACCATAACCCCACCACCATGGGGCACTCTGTTCACAACGTTAACATCAGCAAACCGCTCGCCCACACAACGCCATACACGTTGAAACCAGGATTCATCCGTTAAGAGCACACTTCACCAGCATGCCAGTGGCCATCAAAGAGTAGCATTTGACCACTGAAGTTGGTTACGACACCGAACTGCAGTCAGGTCAAGACCCAGGTGAGGACGATGAGCACGCAGATTAGCTTCCCTGAGATGGTTTCTGACAGTTTGTGCAGAAATTCTTTGGTTCTGCAAACCCATAGTTTCATCAGCTGTCCGGGTGGCTGGTCTCAGACAATCCCGCAGGTAAAAAGGCTGGATGTGGAGGTACTAGGCTGGCGTGGTTACACGTGGCCTGCGGTTGTGATGCCGGATGGACATACTGCCAAATTCTCTAAAACAAGTTTGGAGGCGGCTTATGGTAGAGAAATGAAAATCACATTTTCTGTCAATAACTCTGCTGGACATTCCTACAGTCAGCATGCCAATTGCAAGCTCCCTCAAAACTTGAGACATCTGTGGCATTGTGTTGTGTGACAAAACCACACATTTTAGAGTGGCCTTTTACTAATGATCATGCTGTTTAATCAGCTTCTTGATATGTCACACCTGTCAGGTGGATGGATTATCTTGGCAAAGGAGAAATGCTCACTAACAGGGATGTAAGCAAATTTGTGCACTAAATTTGAGTGAAATAAGCTTTTTGTGCGTATTGAACATTTCCTGGATCTTTTATTTCAGCTCGTGAAACATGGGAACAAAACTTTACAGCTTGCCTTTGTATTTTTGTCCAGTATAAATACACCAACGATGCCACCAACAGAGAATGTCAGAATCAAACTACAACACCATGTTTATCCCAACTGTCACCGAACCCAACCCAACCTACTGTATTACTTGATAAACCCATTACCAGGGTAATAAATTACTTATGGCAGTTTGTTTGGACCAGAGCCAATGTTATTTGATATTTCATTCCTTCGTGAAGAACATTTCATAGTATTAGTACCACACAAGGTTGGGCTTTTCTGACAGTCATCAATAATCCATTATAAAGGTGTCATAACATTCTTATGACAAGTCTCGCAATGCATTATAGCTGAATCATAATGCATTATGCAGTTACCCAAAAGTTTGTCTGTGAGATTGTGAGAGATTCCTCTTAGCGACTGTTCTTAGCTCTAGATACAGTGTGATGGGTTCAGCTGAGGGSTTCAATGGAAGCAGCATGGCTGCTTTTAGCCGGCATAGCCGCCCCACWTGCCAGGGGAGGGAGAAGAGCCCACACAGCAATGTGGTCAATTATGTAAAGACCACCTGTCCCAATCTACAGACTTGTAAAAGATGAAGRGTGTTAGTGTATGATAGAGAGAGAAAGAGGGGGAGAGGGAGAGACCAGTGAGACAGAAGGAAGGAAAAGAGAGAGACAGAGAAGATAGAGAGAGAGGTGTGAGAAAGAGAAGGAGGTCGATAGAGAGGGAGAGAGAGAGACTTGAGGTGTTTAATCAGGTCACATTTTAAAGCGAACATCAGAGAAAGCTGGAACATAAATCCTTCCAWGCATCAACAACTTCAGCCCTAAGGTGATGTGATTCTGGAAAGTAGTGTAGCTACTTGTTGTGGGTGACACAGCTGCCAGTGAGAAAAGTCTATTGGCAGATAGTGAAATCCTTTTAGGGGTCTTCTCTCTCTGCTGGCTTCGTTCCCCTTCCCCCTTAGGATGGGCTCGGAACATCACACTAATGGATGTCACCCCACAACTAGGAAACTTCATCCCATCATCTTGTTCTGAAATATTTCAACCAAAAGCTCCCGAGCATTAAAGGTCCAGTGCAATCAACATTTTTTTTTCCTGTGTTTTAGTAGTTCCACACTATGAGGTTGGAAAAATGCTGTGAAATTGTGATAATTCTGATAATGCCCTTTTAGTGTAAGAGCTGTTTGAAAATACAGAAATTTCAGCCTGTTTTGGTGGGGTGGAGTTTTGGCCTGCCTGGTGACAAACAAAAAAGAGAGTTCCAATAACAGCTAGTTTTCAGTTTGTCCCTCCCCTCTCAAACCACTCCCAGAGAGTCCTAGTAAAATTGTTGCCTGAGAAATTACTCTTTACTAAGAAGCTTTTGCTTTTTTTTACAATTTTAATTGAAAACAATCCCAGTAAGGTACTTAATTGTTACCCAGAAATGATTTGATATTGAGATTAAAATGTCTGCATTGGACCATTAACTTCAACAAGGCATAACACAAACTACACACTCGGAGAAGACACACGTGACTGACTGACTGACTTCCCACTGTCTGGGCTGACAAAGACTGGGCGGAAACAAAAGATGACCGCCAGCCAACCGAGGACAACAGGAAATGTTCCTTTTGAAAAAGGTCAAAGATAAATGAGGAGAGAAAACATGGAAACAAATGTGCTTGTAAGAAATGAGACRCTTCATAATCACTAGCGTGTCATCGTGCAAATTACGTTTACAGGGAATAACAAAATAAATGTGTAAAATTGTAAAAACAAATCTAATTGTGCTAGACTTTTTATAGATAAAAGGATATGTATCGTATTGTTTTAAATATGTGCTTTCCTCCTCCGAGAGAAAAACAGCTGTTTCAAAGGGGGCGTGGCTGGTTTCAAAAGTCTTCTGCAATAGACGCTGGTTGGATACTCTGGTGCATCCTCTAACCAAAGGAGGTAATCCGGGAGGGGAGGATACTCCTTAATACGCCTACTAACAAATTGACACTCTCCTTGACCGCTTATCGGTTTCTGGATGGAGTCAGGATGGACTTTTTCCCAATTGAGAATCTCCCAATGGGAGAACTGTTAGTAGTACAGAGCGGATACTGCACACTGTAAAACAGACTACCTCACATGTGTTTATTTTCCCTTTCTTCTAAACCGCACACTGTGACTCTAACAAGTGAGATAGGAATGAGAAACAGAGAGAGAGAAAGTTTAAGCCCAGTGTAGAAACAAACAAAGAAACCACCCAGTTCCACCTGGCAGCCTCTCGCTCCCCCATTACCCTGACACGAGTGACAGATGCCAGCTCTCCTGCTAAAGGGCGCATCACTCCTCGCCACCCCTCCGCCCGCCTGCACACCACCGCCCGCCACCGCCCGCCACCGCCCGCTGACAGGCCATTACTGCAGCAGGAAACGTAGCAACAACATGAATCACCCTGCAGCTGTCACTTCTCCTTTGACCAACCTAATTAAACAATTAGGCCGTTTGGTTTAACGATCAGTCATCATCGGAAGGACAAATGTGGGCTATGAAGACTCAGTGCCACGGTGTGAATGCAGCAGACAGGAGGGGGAAGAGTTTCTATCATATGACCATGGCATCTGATGGAGGTCAGAGCTGTATCATTGAAACTTTGTTGTGAATCAGAATAGGATCCGAAATCTGGCAGTGATGTGATACTGTTACCGGACTCTTCCCGTCGACTGTAAACTGTCAACGAAGAGAACGCAGGMCCAGTTGAARTACTATCCTAACAAGGTAGTGTAAGATTACATCATTTGAGAATGTTGCCTATAGCAACGAGTCACACATTTTAGTGCAGATTCATCTAAACAATCATCAAACTGACAACTGGGTTGTCAAAAAGGATTTTTTCCAAACAATGTAGGCCTACGGCAAAACTTTTATTCATTATTCAATTGGTTACATGTATACACATTTTTGAGATTATYTTGCTCAAACCAAACATTTGTATAATACTAGGTTAGTCTAATCTAGGGACACACAGTAAAACTATAATCTATATTCAGTCAGTTTCATTTTAATCCAGTCCAGTAATGAGTGTCTAAACCATCATGTTTAACAGGATTCTCAGGCTTGTCCTCACTAACCTCTCTCCCACTGAGTCTGGGTCACACTGAGAGAGAGGTTAAAGAGTTTGTGGGGAGCAACAGAGAGAGGAAGAGAGGGAGCGAGAGAGAGAGAGAGAGAGAGAGCAACACAGTGAGAGAGGAGAGAGAGAGATCATTGCGAGAGCGACAGAAAGAGAGAGCCCTACAGTTTTACTGCAAACAGGCCGGGGGATTTAATCACWGTAAAACARTGCACTCTGCCTCGCCGACTTATTGMGGGTGTCAAAYCATTTTACGAGAGCAACTGTGCCGTCGGAGCCAGAGTCTGGCACSACACCAAAACGGTGTCCCCGTTCAAYACAAATSCGCAGTGGCCCRCCATATCACCTTATAGWGTCTCGCCTTGCCTCACTTCAYCCCAACTACTGTACGACTGGGAGGGGAAAAACMTTATTGACATAYAACATCGGATAACATGAGTTAAACTTCATATGTCATGTTTTGTGTTATGCTTATTGACATASAACYTAGTAAAACGTGAGAAAGATTATCAAACTTCATAGCCTGTCATYTTTTGTGTTATGCCACRGCACCCTGAGGCYGTCCAAGTTCTGTGTTAAGTCTTAACAAACCTTTGAGAGTGGTATTGTTGTTATCATATTTGAAGTGGCCCTACAGTGCGTCATGCTCTGTTAGAGATTACACTAAACCACATCACTGTTAGATAGAGGAATATTTTCCAAAAAGCACCCAAAGCTGCAAAATATACAACATTCCTGGACCAGCATGGGATGAACAAGGGAGGGATGAAGGGATGAAGGGATAGAGTGATGGAAATGCCCAACAGATGGATGAAAAGACAAAATGACACCGTTCAGATGGACCCGGGTAGCATTTAGACACACTCAAACAGCCTGATCATTGCTATCATAATAAACCATTTATCTGWACATTCAGAGAGTCAACATATTCAAACACATGAAACCAATATCTGTATTTATCACCTATATATCAAGGGAGGATTTGATTTTCCATTCACCCTCTCTTACCAATGACAGAGCATTATTATGATGTGAATGTTTGATCAGTTTGAAAAGTCTTTGTCACTTGTTATATTCCCTGTCATGTTGAGGTGTTTATTCTTAGGTATAAGTCTGCTTATGAAATAGCACCCMATTGCACTGCATTTGASCCCTTTTGACTGAGGGTCAAAAGTAGTGCATTTATAGGGAATKGGGTGCCATTTCATATGCAACCTAAACAGCTGTGAGGTTYMGTTCTGTTGCCTGGTTACATTTCTCCTCTATCTATCATGAGGAAAGAATGKRCTATCTAGCATGGGCACACGGCTCGGCTAGGTGGTAAGCCTCCTGGTAAAGACGGTAGGGACGGGTTTCCTAGCAACCACAGCAACTATTGTCTCAGGCACCGGGTGGAACGTTCTATATCACTAATCCCGTTTTAGCGCCCGTGTCCAATTTGAAATGGATCCGTTTTCTCACCGAGGAAATGTCTTGAAATTAAAAATGCATTTCAAAACCCATGCCAATAATATCTGAATGTGTTAATTTGTTGAGAAATATGGCCTACTAAATGTATTATTTGTGTGCGTTGCTAGGGGCAACCCTGGTAGCTTTCTAAGCGACGGATGGTTTGGGTTGTGTGAGGAGAATCATACTGGAGTTGTTGGAAAAGTTTTCATTTCCCTGAACCTAACTCACCTCAGCCAGATTGGAGTAGGTCTGGGGAGGGATGGAGGGAGAAAGGATGGAGGGAGGGAGGGAAGGAAGGAGAGAGGGTGGGAAAGAGAGAGGTAGGAAGGGAGGGAGAGAGGGAGGAAGGGAGAGCAATGAGCCTGGGTAACAGTGCCATCTATTGAACATCTATGTGTCTGGTTCTGGAGCTGTAGCTCCACAGCGAAGGTCTATCTGTGCTCTAGCCCTATATCAGCTGCTCAAGCAGGAAGTTGCCTTCCAGCAGGCACAGATCTAGGTTCAGGTAACCCTCTTTCCTTGATACATGGCTGTTGACTCGTATGGTGTCTACAGCCATGCGTTAGAGCAACTAACCTTCCCTAAAATTCTGACCTTGAGGAACATTTGCTTAACACACACATAACCTATCCCTATTTCCATTCCCAGCCCACCCCCACAAATGGTGCTTAGTGGTCAGAGTTTTGGTCCAGTAACCGAAAGGTTGCTAGTTCGAATCACTGAGCCGACAAGGTGAAAAATCTGTCRATCTGCCCTCGAGCAAGGCACTTAACCCTAATTGCTCCAGGGTCGCGGTGAATAATGGCTGATCCCTGGCCTTGACTCCACTCTCAGGGGGAGTTGGGATATACAAAAGCACTTTTCCATTTCACACCTCACACACATACAGGTTACCCACTTGTACATGCAGTGGAGGACAAATATACCACCCCCAATTTGACCTTTGATTTGACCTTTGAAATATGTCAATGGATCACGCATCATGATACTGTCCTCTCATGGAGGACTTTCCATATCACTAAATGAATAACATTTGATAAATAACATACTCCAGTCCTAGCATGCAGCCGGGTGAAAATATTAGTCCATTAGCGCCCTCATGAATCTGTCAAGCTGGATATTTGTTACCGGAGGGGGAGGTTGGCATAATTTCATTCACGACAGACTAATCAAGGCTGACACTCGTCAAACGAAGCCCCAGCCTAGGTCCTGGCTCATCTCGCTCATCCCAGGGAAAAGTGTCTCATCCCTGGGTTAACGGCACAAGTTCTCCCTGGATAAATCATTGGAGGTCTGGGCTAACCGAGGGGGATAAGATGCATGCAACCATCCATCAGCTACAACGACTACATTCTAGCATTGATCTGGCGCTGTTTGTCATGTGGCTTGGMGTTATGGGTTTATGTCAAGGTGGCGGTTCTATGGGGGAGCAATGAGGACAGAACCACAGTGTCTCTAGGGCCTGGTCTTCCCTCTTTGCCCTTCTATAGTAACTTGACATTTCCAGGAGTTTTCCTGAACACTCAATCTGACCAGGATTTTTTTTTTGTAGCCTTAATAACTAGGTCTTGGAGTTTTTCCTGAACATTTCAACTGACAAGAAAAAACTCTGGTCAGGAAAACCGTGTAAATGAGTCTAGACTATAATCTACTGTGTATATTAAGTGTCCGTATCATGATGACTCCTCTCATTAGAATATACAGTGCCAGATCTTAGCATTGCAGCAGCAGTTGCATCCATGGACGGTTTCACTGTGAATATCAAACATAACATGGTGTGGGTGAATCAGCACCTCTATCCGGTCAGCTCATTCACTCCCACTGTCTGTTTTAATGTCATCATATCCCATGTGTAATCACACACTCTGCCTCCTCTGTTTCAGATAAGGTGTCTGATGTTTTATTGAGATGTTTCATACAAATCTGATTGTGAGTTTTAGAGCTCAGACATACATGAAAAGGACATGCATTGCATCTTGGTTTGAAGATTGAATATAGAAGATATTAGGCTCCATCTTGTGGTCAAAGTTGGAATTTGTCTCGATGTTAATTTTAGTAATCTCAGACATTTTCACAACAGAAAACCAAATATTATACTATTGTATACTATTGTAGTGATACTTTGACCATTGCCGACCCACACTGTCTGGTTGCAGTGTTACCTTTCTAAATCCCATGCCAGATTCTCTCTCTCTTCTGTTGTCAGCCTAAGAAGTCTCAGGAATGTCTCTCTCTTTCCAAACTGCTGAGGAACTGGAATACACCGGCTGACCTCGCGGCYATGCCAACCCTCCTGCCTCTAATGGAATGTGAGAGAAGTGGGTCATGGGAAACCCGGTCCCCCCACAGATGCCCGAACCCGAAGAGACCTGCTATAATTCAATTAGCTTAGATAGTGAAAGGAGAAAGAGAAATCAAGAGGGTGTGCTTGTGTTAGAGAGAGAGAGTGATTTCGACATTCTTACCAGGCCACTGGCCTACATTGTGTGGAGACATACTACACAAGGTTTTGATCATGTAGGTGGTATAAATCAAAATCAAATCAAATGTATTTATATAGCCCTTCTTARATCAGCTGATATATCAAAGTGCTGTACAGTAACCCAGCCTAAAACCCCAAACAGCAAGCAATGCAGGTGTAGAAGCACGGTGGCTAGGAAAAACTCCCTAGAAAGGCAGGAACCTAGGAAGAAACCTAGAGAGGAACCAGGCTATGAGGGGTGGCCAGTCCTCTTCTGGCTGTGCCGGGTGGAGATTATAAATCAGAACATGGCCGATGTCAAATGTTCATAAATGACCAGCATGGTCAAATAATAGTAATATAGTGAACAGATCAGGGTTCCATAGACGCAGCAGCAGAACAGTTCAACTGGAGCAGCAACACGGCCAGGGGACTGGGGACAACAAGGATCATCATGCAGGTAGTCCTGAGGCATGGTCCTAGGGCTCAGGTCCTCTGAGAGAGAGAAAGAGAGAAAGAGAGAAAGAGAGAATTATAGAGAGCATACTTACATTCACACAGGACACTGGATAAGACAGGAGAAATACTCCAGATATAACAGACTGCCCCCCGACACATAACTACTGCAGCATAAATACTGGAGGCTGAGACAGGAGGGTCAGGAGACACTGTGGCCCCGTTCGATGATACCCCGACAGGGCCAAACAGGCAGGATATAACCCCAGCCACTTTGCCAAAGCACAGCCCCCACACCACTAGAGGGATATCTTCAAACCACCAACTTACCATCCTGAGACAAGGCTGAGTATAGCCCACAAAGATCTCTGCCATGGCACAACCCAAGGGGGGCGCCAACCCAGACAGAAAGACCACGTCAGTGACTCAACTCACTCAAGTGACGCACCCCTCCATCACTTGAGTGGGTTGAGTCACTGACGTGTTCTTCCTGTCTGGGTTGGCGCCCCCTCTTGGGTTGTGCCGTGCGGAGATCTTTGTGGGCTATACTCGGCCTTGTCTCAGGATGGTAAGTTGGTGTTGAAAGATAATCCCTCTAGTGGTTGTGGGGCTGTGCTTTGGCAAAAAACTATGTTCAGTATACCTGCATTAGTGTGTATACATTAATTGTTAAATTCAGATCATCATCCAGAAATACATGTTATAAAAGTTTATAATGCAACATTGTGTCAAACAACTTCAAGTGAAGTCAATTCAGCAACAACAACAACATGCACATCTCAATCTGACCACTAACAGGCACCATTAAACCTAAATATTAATGTGGCAGAGCTGCTCTTGCATAACCAACAGTAGTCACTAAGATGCATGTGTGTCCCATCACCACATGTGTTAGAACATCTCACTGCATGGCCAACACATTAACTTCTGATCAGGGTTGGGTAGGTTACTTTCTAAATGTAATCCATTAGTTACTAGTTTACTGTCTGTCCAGAATTGTTAGTCAGTAACATAACTTCTGGATTACCAAACTCGGTAAGTAATCTGATAATATTCAGTTATCTTTTAGATTACTTTCCCCTTAAGAGCATTAGAAGAAGACAAAATGTAATGTTACAATTGAATGACATCTATTACAGGAATAAATCAATGTTAAAGTTTACTATAGCAGGTCATATATGGATGTACATTTTACTTTCTGGGTTGGTTGTATGTGGCTTCTTCAACCCATCGCTTCTACTACATATAATAATATGATTAAATTATATCTTCATTAATAATATCATTTATAAATCCAAAAATGGATGTAGCCACTACAGATTGCCCCTTTAAGTCTATCAAAAGTGTGTGAGTTTGAGCATGTGTCCATTGGATCATTTATTTTTATCAGCATGAATTACTTGAGCAATATAAACCCCACTTTTATTCCATAGGCTGGGATCCGCCACTATGCAGCTGTTGCAAGAGGGTATTTTTTCACTGGCTGTCCACTGGTTTCATAACAATGATTGATAGGCAGCTTTAACTTCTTGAATTCAACCATTATTGGGTTCAATACACATTTAGATTTGTGAACAGCCATCCACAACACCACAATCCGTAAAGCGCTAATAGCTAAATGAGAGCAGCAGGTGTATTCACATCAATCGCCATGTAGAATCAATACTAAGTGATATCCGTATCGCCGTAGACTACACCACTGGCGCTCATCCTTACCTCCTCAAACGTTTATTCAAACTGGATCATCTTTGGATGCCGACTGCAGTCGCACCATTGGAAGACATAGTTTGGACTGTAGCCTACAAAAGCCTATTCCTGCTCTTTTCCCGCGATCCATCAAACACATTTTGTGTGTCATCGGCGGTCTCTGACTTGTGGTCAGACACACTCAGGTGGAACAAACTTAAATTTGTGCCTTTTTTCAATGTTAATTGAATGTCATTGAGAAAACAGAGAAGTGTCAAAGATTTTTGTCCGCAAACATCCATTCTGAATTTAAAAGTAATGCTCTAAGTAATACTCTAGTTTTTCAAAAGTATCTGTAACTGATTACAATATTTTTGCTGGTACACTTGTAATGGATTACAGTAATGGTTTTACACCCAGAAGGTGTGTAGGGGTGAGAGGGACACAGAGTAGCTCTGTAACCACAGGGCTTTGAAGAGAGAACAACATGAATGGACTATCTGGGAGTTAGTCAAATGTAAATACCTAATTCAATTATATAAATTGGGATTTTGCAGGTGGTGGAACTGTCCTCAAAATTGCTTGCTCTTCTATGATATTTTAAACAGGATGATGGTTAGTTACTTTGGTATATGTGTCTCAGTCATTCATTAGGGTCATCCATGCATGATTGTAGGCTTACTTTGATTATATTATACCAACCGTCAACATTCCTGCTTGTTACATAGACCTGCAATTACATTGTTTACTGAAGCCATGAATGTAATCACATAGGGTTCATAAAATGGTTCAAAGAGACTCTGGTTGTCAATAGTTACCACAGCAACAAAAAGTCCAAATTGGCTATCTCGTAAAAATGTATTTAAAAAAATAGGTGATTTTTGGTCTTAATTTAAGTTTAGGGTTAGGTTTAAGGTTATCAGTGTGGTTAAGGTTAGAGTTAGGTTTAAAATCAGATTTTAAGAAGATAAATTGTGGAAATGGGTGGGGTTTATGTGGCTGTGTTAACTAGTGACGGGCCTCCTCCAGTCACATGAGCTGGTCAACTCCTCCCTTTCCTCACTCCCTTGACCTCTGACCTACAACCACTCCCACCCATTTTAAATCACACTGTGCTGCAGACCTGATGTCTGGATCCAAATGAACATATGTGCTTGTGCACAAACCTGCACACACAACACATGCGTGCATTCACACTTACACACATACACACATCCATCACCAGTCTGTCAGCTAGAGAAAGAAATTGAATTGTAATCTCCAGATGCCTTCTACAGATGTAGGATCTTAATTTGATCCCTCTTTTGTTCCTGCACAACAGGAAATGCAAACATGTAGTGTATTCAAGGTTTAAAATTTCAGACTTGATTTGCCCAACGAAAAATGTATCAACCCCTACAAAAATGTTATTAATTTAAATCCACATAATAATTCACATTTCCTGTTGCTGCAGGATTATTTTCCTTCTGTAGCAAACTGGCTCAAATTATGATCCTACACCTGTATCTGCTCCTCCGTGTAGTTGAGAAGAACTAATGAAATGGAAACTTAATAACTGCATGACAACTTGAGCTCCAGTCTGAAAACTGAATTGATCTTGTAGAAGCATGATTAGGAGGATGTCATTGACTGTGCAACACTGTGAATCACATGTATAAAGAGTTTTATAACTTCTTTTATAAAATAGTTGTTAACTGGTTGTTTTGATGAGTTATCAAGCAACCGTGAACAAGTCACCCCGGGTCATGTCACCTTCCTAATTTCTACTGCATGCATTTCTTCCACCGTAGCTGATTAAAATGTCCTTAGAGATTTTTGGGAGGAAAGTCTTTAAGTGGATCCATCTCCAAAATCCTCCTGAAACAGAATGAAAAAAATGACTCTTTTATATAACACATTTAGCCGATATCCAGACAGACAGACCATTTCAGGGAATTCTACTGTCTAWCCTCTTGATTGTTATCCCTCCATTTGCACTCTTTCATTTTTGAACAAGGGATTCTCAATCGTATTATTCAGGGAGATTTTCTGCTTTGTCATTGTGTGCAGGATATCCTCTCTCCTGAGGACTAGTGACTTCCTATTTGTTTCCTGCCTRGTTTCCTCATCCCCATTTTCATCCCCTTTKATCTCATYAAGAGGAATTACCAACAATGCATCATTCCGATGCAGCTGCTATGCTTGTTTTCTGGAGAGTTCCTTATGTGTCTCGGTTGATGGATCTTTAAGAAGAAGGTAAACTGAGGTCCACCACACTGGTTGTGATTTGCTCTTCACCTCCATACGTCCAGGCATTGTCACATGGGGGATATGAAGGGACAGTGGGACTGATCCCTGTGTGTCACATCCTGATCAATGTCCTCAGTTGCTCTTGTTGTTTGCTTTGGCACTAGATTCAAAGGTCCTGGATGGCTCAGTTGGTAGAGCATGGCGCTTGCAAACTAGGATTGTGGGTTTGATTCTCGGGACCACCCATAACTAAAAATGTATGCATGCATGACTGTAAGTTGCTTTAGGTATTATAGTTTTATTTTCATAATGAGCAATATTATTCAATATTAATAATGTTTCTCTATTGATGTTATCAACTGCCTGGATACTTCCTGGTTCAATGATTGGTTGCCGTGGCACCATGGGACCTAGGTCTGAGCCCTTCCTGTGGTGCTGTGCCAGGTGATGATGACGCAGGTAGCTAGGCACCCACTAGGCTGGCAGAGAGAAAGTGGCATCACTCTCGCCCTGTAAGCCTATGACCTTGGTTGCACTCTGGTGACTGGACAGTGGACACACACAGAGTAGATGAGATGTGTTATGTCCAATGTATTGCTTGAGTCTATAACCTTTAAAGAGCACTGACTTATGTCAATGAGGGAATAGTATTCTTGAGGGAAAATAAGTAGGAGGAGTGCTTCAGGTATTCCAAAACAACCACAGGTGCTCTTGGGGGGGAATAGTAATTGAAAAGCTGAAGGAAGAATTATAACCACAAATTAGGTGCTAAATGACATATCAAAATCCAAACACTCTTGTGGGTTTGAACGTTAATAAGCCTCTAATGTGTGGGCTAAGACATCATTAAAATACWGCAAGTAGGCGCATCGGCTTACACTTATTTGTGTAGTTCAGTCCTGGAGCTGTTTTTGTCTATTAATGTTCTGTATTGTTTCATGTTTTGTGTGGAACCCAGGATGAGTGGCTGCTGCTTCAGCAACAGCTAATGGGGATCCTAATAAAATACTATGATAAAAAAATACTTAATCAGGGTGTCTCACTCTGTCTCAGACACCCTGATGAAGCCGTAAGCTGCTTCTTAACTTTTAAACCCACAAGAGTGGCTGGATTTGGCCATTAGCACCTATTTGTGGTTATCATTTTTCATTTAGCTTTTCGAGGGAATGGTATTGCCTAATAAATATCTAAATGGCACATCAGAAATAATGACATAACAAATAAGTTCCAATTTCGGGGCCAATTTGCATCTTTCAGAAAATACACCACTTGCTGAACAATTGGACCTCGACTACCGTTAGGACCCTGAGGGGGAGCAGCATTCCCTCCCTCGTTGAATTGGATGACAGGACTGGGATGGCCTCTCGTGCTACAGTGTTAGTGTTGAACGGTTCGTCCGTCAGAGAAAGGAGGTAAGAAGAGGAGGAGGCTTGCAGTTTCTGTAGCAAGCATGTGGCTTTGTTAGATTCGGTGGATTTTGGACACCGGCTTTACATGCAATGTATTTGTGCTACATGGAATTCGTTTTTCCTATTTGTGTTTTCTACCGGATACATTCTTATAGCTTGGAATCGAGTGTTTTCCTGTGCGGCTCCGTTCATTGGTAAACTGGCGGTTGCATCAGTCGACTGTCAATCAAGTCTGGGCTCTCTGCACCTGGTATTAATTTAAATTTGCCGGTGAATTTTTGTGGACATTGAGTTGTGGAGCAATCCTTTTCGTTTAGCCTTTTGTAGTTCAATAACCGAGAGTTTATTGTGCAGCCTTATTGACAAGGTAAGATTGTAACCGTAACGCAGGCTACTGTACCCCTAGTTATATTAATAGACTGTATCCCCGGAAAATTACAACATTGTATCTTGACGGCGCAAGGAGGAACTAGCCTACAAGTACACTGCCCTCTCGATTACTGTATCAGTGATTGCCAAAGCGTTGTTTGACAGCTGTCTTTGGGAACGCGTTGGACAATAGGGCTTGCCTGGAGGAACCATCTGCTATTGTTTTCTCCTGTGGATAGATCAAAACATTAACAGATCGAACATGTCGCTCAGCAGAAGTATTGAATGGGAACACTTTGAGGAACGGGACAAAACGCACCGTTCATCACGGGCTAACGGCTCGGGATCCCAGTCAGGCTCCAGAGGCAACGGTCTCGTTCCCAGCCCGGCGCACAGCGCGCACTGTAGCTTTTACCGAACGCGCACGCTCCAGTCGCTCACCTCCGAGAAGAAAGCCAAAAAAGTGCGATTCTACCGAAATGGGGACAAATACTTCAAGGGTTTGGTGTATGCCGTGTCCAACGACCGTTTTAGGTCCTTAGACGCCCTGCTTATGGAGCTTACCCGGTCTCTCTCGGACAACGTCAACCTGCCTCAAGGTGTCCGGAGCATCTACACCGTGGACGGCAGCAAGAAGATTAGCAGCCTGGACGAGTTAGTGCAGGGTAAGGACACGCAGTCACCACCGGCTCTCTCCCCACACACACAGCCCAGTCCTACAAATGACATAATAAATCATGTAGAGATCAATACTCATATTGATGAATGAGCTGATTGATCCAAGGTACTCATTATTAGATTTCACCAGACACTCCTATCTCTCAGGTTTCATCATACAATCTTATAAACCATTTAATGTCCTGCTTGTCATCAGAGTTCCACCAGCTGTTTTACATTGACTCCTTGTTCATACATATGCAGGTGTATTCTGCTATCAGCTTTCCCCTTGGGAAGAAGCCTAGCTAACACTGCATTATAGGCTTATTATACTACATTATAGCCTATTATACTACATACTAGCCGCATTATACTACATTATAGCCTATTATACTACATTATGTGATATAGTAGTATAATAAGGCTATAATGTAGT
>NW_019942708.1:415355-416704 GCF_002910315.2 Salvelinus sp. IW2-2015 | reverse complement strand
GGTGTGTGTGTGTGTGTGTGTGTGTGTGTGTGTGTGTGTGTGTGTCACATGGATGACAGACTCGCTGTAGTAGTAGGCAGCACAATTTTCATGAATGTACATTGCTCCTCCATTGATCTTAGAGCAGTGTGGGTGTTAGTGTGTGTTCTGTGCTTCATTGGCTGTTAAAACGGTCCTTAGAGTGATTTTTCACCCTCTGGGCATAAAACATGGACGTGTCCCCCTCTGCACCCCCTTCATACCTCTGCCGATGATCTGTTCACTTTGAACATGATGAGGGAGGTGAATGGAAAGGGTCAACATTGAGGTATAGAGGAAGCTGTTATTATAACTGTACTAATAGTCCAAATAAGATATGTACAACTACCTTCAATGAACTGAACATGGTCAGGTCATACCATTATTATATTACAACATGACTTATTAGCTCAGTCATTTCACAGGAATGCTTAATAAAGAATCATGTATATTGTCGCGACTAGACCCTACACAACTATAGGCAAATGAATTCAATAAGTTTGAAGTGTGTGAGTATTATTCCAGGAAAGTATGCAAAGGTTGAGAAATTTCAACATGACCTTCTTTACTTTAATGTAGATCTCTCACCCTACTCGGTAGATTTGCTATAGATAGACCTACACAGCAATGGGGGCTGGTGGGAGGAGCTATAGGAGGACAGGCTTATTTTAATGGCTGGACTGGAATCAAAGGAATGATGTCAAACGTATGGAAACCACATGTTTGACTCCGTGCCATTGATTCCATTCCAGCCATTAAAATTAACCCGTCCTCTTATAGCTCCTCCCACCAGCCTCCACCACTACACAGTGGTTCTGTCTGTGTGTGAGCCACTCTCTCCTCTGTGTCGCAGGCTGCAGCAGTGACAGTGGCCGGTGTCTGGGTAATACCTTAATCTTCGTGTTGAGTTCTGCTGTCTGACCTGTGACCTTTCTACGATCCTGTCTTAGCGTGAAAGGGTACGGTTATCGCACCATGGTAGCGCTGTCATATTCAAATCAATCCACAGCAAAGAGAGATGAGTGTGGGACTTTTTCATTTGTATACTGTAGCTTATCTCCTGACTCCCGTTAGTCAGCACCTCCAGCTATAGGCTGTGATTTGTCTTTACTTCACTGCTGTCCTTTTAGCCTGACCCCTCTCTCCTCTCTCATCCCCCTGTTTATTCTCAGCTGACATCCTTCCTTCCTCCTTCCAAATATTAGCCTCTGCACTCGTTCCTCCGCCCATGTCCCCAGAGAGGATGGGGTGGTAGATTTAGGTCAGCGCCCAATCCCGTGGCTGGGAGACACATTGCATCACTTCTGGTTGGGCTGGCAGGAAGGAGAATG
>NW_019942708.1:382440-411330 GCF_002910315.2 Salvelinus sp. IW2-2015 | reverse complement strand
GCTATATGAATAAAGTCGCCTAGCACTCATGTCTCTTTGCTGTGGATTGATTTGTGAATATGACAGCGCTACCATGGTGCGTATACCCGTTAACCTTTCAACGCTAAGACAGGATCGTAGAAAGGGTCCAGGTCAGACAGCAGAATAACCAAACAGAAGATTAGGTATTCACGCAGAACAGGGGCCACTGTCACTGCTGCAGCTGCGACACAGAGGAGAGAGTGGCTCACACAACAGACAGAACCACTGTGTAGTGTGTGGAGGCTGGTGGGTGGGGAGCTTATAAGAGGACGGGTTATTTAATGGCTGGAATGGAATCAATGGCGCACGGAGTAAACCATGTGGTTTCCATACGTTTTGACATCATCTTCTTTGATTCCAGTCCAGCCATTAAAAATAAGCCTGTCCTCCTATAGCTCTCTCCACAGCCCCCATTGCTGTGTAGGTTCTACTCTATAGCAAATCTACCGAGTGGGTGAGAGATCTACATTAAAGTAAGAGGTCATGTTGAAATTTCTCAACCTTTGCATATCTTCCTGGAATAATACTCAAAACACTTAAACTTATTGATATTCATTTGCCTATAGGTTGTGTAGGGTCTAGTCCGCGACAATATACATGATTTCTTATGTATTAAGCATTCCTGTGAAATGACTGAGCTAATAAGTCATGTTGTATATAAAATAATAGTTATGACTCGAACCATGTTCAGTTCATTGAAGGCTAGTTTGTCATATCTTATTTGGACTTATAGTACAGTTATAATAACAGCTTCCTCTATAACCTACATGTTGACCCTTTCCATTCACTCCCTCCATCATGTTCATAAGTGAGACGGATCATCGGCAGAGGTATGAAGGGGGTGCAGAGGGGGACACGTCCATGTTTATTTGGCCCGGAGGGTGAAAAATGCACTCTAAGGACTGTTTTAAAACAGCCATGAAGCACAGAACCACACTACTATACACCCCACTGCCTTAAGATCAATGGAGGAGCAATGTACATTCATGAAATTTGTGCTGCCTACTACTACAGCGAGTCTGTCATATCATGTGACACACACACACCAGCAACCAACAAACACATTTTCATTTGTATACTGTAGCTTATCTCCTGACTCCCGTTAGTCAGCACCTCCAGCTATAGGCTGTGATTTGTCTTTACTTCACTGCTGTCCTTTTAGCCTGACCCCTCTCTCCTCTCTCATCCCCCTGTTTATTCTCAGCTGACATCCTTCCTTCCTCCTTCCAAATATTAGCCTCTGCACTCGTTCCTCCGCCCATGTCCCCAGAGAGGATGGGGTGGTAGATTTAGGTCAGCGCCCAATCCCGTGGCTGGGAGACACATTGCATCACTTCTGGTTGGGCTGGCAGGAAGGAGAATGAGTGCAGCCGTGGGACAGTGAGTGTGGTAGAAGATGGACTGGCACCAACACATAGCCAGGCCTACTTCTTCTGCCTCACCTCTGGATGTAAAGCCTGTTTTCTGCCAAGTAACCGTTCAGAGTGGAAGCTGGAATCCTCCCGGCAGGCATCACACTTTCTCTGCTCTGATTTGAAAGGAAAGTGGGCCAACTCACTTCTTCTGGCTGTAAAAACTTGTTGTTCTCATCTTGGGGGTATTTGGGGTTACACTGCAGTAGGTATTAGAGGTCGACCGATTAATCGTACTGGCCGATTAATTAGGGCCGATTTCAAGTTTTCATAACAATCGGTAATCTGCATTTTTGGGCACCGATCATGGCCGATTACATTGCACTCCACGAGGAGACTGCGTGGCAGGCTGACTACCTGTTATGCGAGTGCAGCAAGGAGCCAAGGTAAGGTGCTAGCTAGCATTAAACGTATCTTATAAAAAACAATCAATCTTAACATAATCGCTATGTAACGGCAGCCTTCCTTCTCTTCAAGAGAAGGTGTAGCAGGGATCGGACCAACACGCAGCGTAGCCAGTGCTCAACATGTTTAATTAAACGATAAACAGAGAACACTTACAAATACAAAAAGTGGCAAACCGATACAGTCCTAGCTGGTGCAGAGAAAACACAGAGACAGGAAACAACCACCCACAAACCCCAACACAAAACAAGCCACCTATATATGATTCCCAATCAGAGACAACACAAAACACCTGCCTCTGATTGAGAACCATATTAGGCCAAACATAGAAACAGACAAACTAGACACACAACATAGAATGCCCACCCAGCTCACGTCCTGACCAACACTAAAACGAGCAAAACACACAAGAACTATGGTCAGAACGTGACACGCTAGTTAACTACACATGGTTGATGATATTACTAGTTTATTTAGCTTGTCCTGCATTGCATATAATCGAWGCGGTGCCTGTTAATTTATCATTGAATCACAGCCTACTTCGCCAAACGGGTAATTTAACAAGCGCATTCGTGAAAAAAGCACTGTCGTTGCACCAATGTGTACCTAACCATAAACATCAACGCCTTTCTTAAAATCAATGCACAAGTATATATTTTTAAACCTGCATATTTACTTAATATTGCCTGCTAACATGAATTTCTTTTAACTAGGGAAATTGTGTCACTTCTCTTGCATTCTGTGCAACAGAGTCACGGTATATGCAGCAGTTTGGGCCGCCTGGCTCGTTGCGAACTGTGTGAAGACTATTTGTTCCTAACAAAAACAGTCAACTTCGCCTTACGGGGATGATTTAACAAAAGCGCATTCGTTGCACGAATGTACCTAACCATAAACATCAATACCTTTCTTAAAATCAATACACAGAAGTATATTTTTTTAAACCTGCATATTTAGTTAAAAGAAATTCATGTTAGCAGGCAATATTAAACTAGGGAAATTGTGTCACTTATCTTGCGTTCATTGCACGCAGAGTCAGGGTATATGCAACAGTTTGGGCCGCCTGGCTCGTTGCGAACTAATTTGCCAGAATTTTACGTAATTATGACATAACATTGAAGGTTGTGCAATGTAACAGCAATATTTAGACTTATGAATGCCACCCGTTTGATAAAATACGGAACGGTTCTGTATTTCACTGAAAGAATAAATGTTTTGTTTTCTAAATGATAGTTTCCGGATTTGACCATATTAATGACCTAAGGCTCGTTTTTCTGTGTGTTATTATATTATAATTAAGTCTATGATTTGATAGAGCAGTCTGACTGAGCGGTGGTAGGCAGCAGCAGGCTCGTAAGCATTCATTCAAACAGCACTTTACTGCGTTTGCCAGCAGCTCTTCGCAATGCTTCAAGCATTGAGCTGTTTATGACTTCAAGCCTATCAACTCCCGAGATTAGGCTGGCAATACTAAAGTACCTATTAGAACATCCAATAATCAAAGGTATATGAAATACAAATGGTATAGAGAGAAATAGTCCTATAATAACTACAACCTAAAACTTCTTACCTGGGAATATTGAAGACTCATGTTAAAAGGAACCACCAGCTTTCATATGTTCTCATGTTCTGAGCAAGGAACTTAAACGTTAGCTTTTTTACATGGCACATATTGCACTTTTACCTTCTTCTCCAACACTTTGTTTTTGCATTATTTAAACCAAATTGAACATGTTTCATTATTTATTTGAGGCTATATTGATTTTATTGTTGTATTATATTAAGTTAAAATAAAAGTGTTCATTGTTCATTCAATATTATTGTAATTGTCATTATTACAATATATACACTGCTCAAAAAAATAAAGGGAACACTTAAACAACACAATGTAACTCCCAAGTCAATCACACTTCTGTGAAATCAAACTGTCCACTTAGGAAGCAACACTGATTGACAATACATTTCACATGCTGTTGTACAAATGGAATGGACAACAGGTGGAAATTATAGGCAATTAGCAAGACACCCCCAATAAAGGAGTGGTTCTGCAGGTGGTGACCACAGACCACTTCTCTTAGTTCCTATCTCCTGCTGATGTTTTGGTCACTTGTGTAATGCTGGCGGTGCTTCACTCCTAGTGGTAGCATGAGACGGAATCTAACAACCCACACAAGTGGCTCAGGTAGTGCAGCTCATCCAGGATGGCACATCATATGCGAGCTGTGTGGCAAGAAGGTTGCTGTGTCTGTCAGCGTAGTGTCAGAGCATGGAGGGCGCTACCAGGGACAGGCAGTACATCAGGAGATGTGGAGGAGCCGTAGGAGGCAACAAACCCAGCAGCAGGACCGCTACTCGCCTTTGTGCAAGGAGGAGCAGGAGGAGCACTGCCAGAGCCCTGCAAAATGACCTCCAGCAGGCCACAAATGTGCACGTGTCTGCTCAAACGGTCAGAAACAGACTCCATGAGGGTGGTATGAGGGCCCGACGTCCACAGGTGGGGTTGTGCTTACAGCCCAACACCGTGCAGGACGGTTTGGCATTTGCCAGAGAACACCAAGATTGGCAAATTCGCCACTGGCGCCTGTGCTCTTCACATATGAAAGCAGGTCACACTGAGCACGTGACAGACGTGACAGAGTCTGGAGACGCCGTGGAGAACGTTCTGCTGCCTGCAACATCCCCAGCATGACCGGTTTGGCGGTGGTCAGTCATGGTGTGGTTGCATTTCTTTGGGGGGCCGCACAGCCCTCCATGTGCTCGCCAGAGGTAGCCTGACTGCCATTAGTACCGAGATGAGATCCTCAGACCCCTTGTGAGACCATATGCTGGTGCGGTTGGCCCTGGTTCCTCCTAATGCAAGACAATGCTAGACCTCATGTGGCTGGAGTGTGTCAGCAGTTCCTGCAAGAGGAAGGCATTGATGCTATGGACTGGCCCACCCGTTCCCCAGACCTGAATCCAATTGAGCACATCTGGGACATCATGTCTCGCTCCATCCACCAATGCCACATGCACCACAGACTGTCCAGGAGTTGGCGGATGCTTTAGTCCAGGTCTGGGAGGATATCCCTCAGGAGACCATCCGCCACCATCATCAGGAGCATGCCCAGCGTTTTAGGGAGGTCATACAGGCACGTGGGAGGCCACACACACTACTGAGCTCATTTTACTTGTTTTAAGGACATTACATCAAAGTTGATCAGTCTGTAGTGTGTTTTCCACTTTAATTTTGAGTGTGACTCCAAATCCAGACCTCCATGGGTTGATCAATTTGATTTCCATTGATCATTTTTGTGTGATTTTGTTGTCAGCACATTCAACTATGTAAAAAAAAAGTATTTAATAAGAATATTTCATTCATTCAGATCTAGGATTGTGTTATTTTAGTGTTTATTTTTAGGCAGTGTGTATATATTTAAAATCGGCGTTGAAAAATCATAACGGTCGACCTCTAGTGGTTTATAGTGGCCTGTGAGGTCATACTGTAGGTACTCTGGCTAATGAAGAGTTCCGTGTAGGTTCCTATTTATAGGAGTAGAGTTTGAGCTCTTAAGCCAATCCTATTGGACATTTTGAATATGGTGCCAGGTTTATTTTGGAACCCCTCTAACCATTCCATTCTTTCTACTGTAAACAATGACTGGACTCCAAATCGTTCCATAAACAAGCAACAGGTTGGGTTCCACTCAAGAAGTCCCCTTCTACTGTGGAGACTCCATTGGTCGGGATGATAAGTCCTAATTATCGTAGCCTCCTCAGTAACTTGTTTTGTCAGTGGGTTGCGGCTGTACCCTCAGTGGCTGTCCCCTTGTCCTCCTGCTGTGATGTGATGTGGAGAAGGGCACAGCTGTTGTCAGGTCAGGTCAGGTCACAGAGACAGGAGGAATGCAGTCAATCCATCAGAGGAGCTCTTGGCCTGGCTTGACGAGGCCTTTTGACTGGAGATGCTGGAGGCCGAACACCAGAGTCTTGTCTTTGTGTACTCAGCCATCAATGGATTTTTGTGTGTGTGTGTGTGTGTGTGTGTGTGTGTGTGTGTGTGTTGTTGTGTGTGTGTGTGTGTGTGTGTTCCCAGCCCCATTGATTGAGGACTACTGGCCCGCCGCTGTTGTGTGAACCTTCCAAGCCCCATTCATTCATATGTGATCCCTGGACGATGGCTGGATGGATGGGATTACCCTGTGACATCCACCACACTGTCTCTGCTGTAGTGTACTTATTGAAATGACAGTGAGGCATTGGATTTGATCCAAACCAAGCCACGATAGACGTCTTATGCTACACCAATTGTGTGCCATTTGAGGAGGACTTTCAATCAAATGTAATTTAGAAAACCCTTTTTACATCAGCCGATGTCACAAACCCAGCCTAACACCCCAAACAGCAAGCAATGCAGATGTAGAAGCACGGTGGCTAGGAAAAACTCCCTAGAAAGGCAGAAACCTAAAGAGGAACTAGGTTCTGAGGGGTGGCCAGTCCTCTTCTGGCTGTGCCGGATGGAGATTATAACAGTACATGGCCAAGATTTTCAAACGTTCATAGATGACCAGCAGGGTCAAATAATAATATTCACAGTGGTTGTGGAGGGTGCAACAGGTCAGCACCTCAGGAGTAAATGTCAGTTGACTTTTCACAGCCAATCATTCAGAGTGAGAGAGAGAGAGAGAACTTAAATTCACACAGGACACTGGATAAGACCGGAGAAATACTCCAGATATAACAGACCGACCCTAGCCCACCCGACACAAACTATTGCAGCATAAATACTGGAGGCTGAGACAGGAGGGGTCGGGAGGCACTGTGGCCCCGTCCGACGATAACCCCCCCCGACAGGGCCAACCAGGCAGGATATAACCCAACCCACTTTGCCAAAGCACAGCCCCCACACCACTAGAGGGATATCTTCACTAGAGGGATATCTTCAACGCACTGGTGAATTATGAATCACCTGACCCCGCGCTGGTCCTTTGATAAGATCCATGGTATGTAATAAGCTGATTGATTCAACATCAGACTTCACTCATGGGAAAACATTGCTTGTTTAGATGACACCATAGCGTTAGGGACTACGTCAGACAAACACATTCTCACATTCTCATGACCTCTCACTTACCCCKCTGAGTGATGGCGTCTGTGTCTATTTGTTTAGTGATGGATCAGCGCACACACTGATGGATCTGCCCCCTCTCCTCCATAGTGACCAGCTGATGTTTGGTTAGGGAGCTGTTTAAGAGGCTGTGGTCCACATGAGGCCCKGCTGTAGGGCCACTGAAGGGTATCACCCACCCAGGGTCCGCTAACCTCTCTGGTGATGCTGCACCTGAGACCCCCCTCTCGTCCCCAGGGGTGTTAGGGACTGTCACCCCTGAGCCCCCTTCAGAAGGCCACCTGTTTCTCCAGGCTTTCTGATCTGAATTGATGATGGCTCCGGGTCTCATTTGGTGTCACCGTTTTCATCTGTTCGGGTCCCCCAGCTGTGGCCTAGCGTCGTTAATTAGCCTTTGGTTAATTGGTAGATAAATCCAGGTGTCGTGGGCCTCGCCGTCTCGGAAGTCTCCTTCCTTCTGTCCTCTTCCTCCTCCTTTCTATCCCTTTTCTTTTTCTTAAAGCAAATGAGAGGAACCATGAGAAGAGCAGTAGATAATACTGAAATGTCCAACATGAAAAGGTAGAGTTGTAGTTGAGAAGATAACAGATTGATATAAACCTCAGGTCGATGGTCCTGGTTTAGGTTGATCTCAGCGTGGTGGTCTTATGACCAAAGGATCTTCATCTTTTTCAGTCGTGGGTCTTGAAAATAATGCTMGGTATTGAGCTATTCTGGAGGGTTAGACATCGTCTTCACACCACTCTCGCAAATGACTCCTTTCCCTGACGGATGACACCTTTATTTATGCAAGCTGTTCTTCTGTCTCCACTGTCGTTAGGTGACTCATTCACTGTTGTCTTCCTGTTCCTGGATGACTGACTGCTGAGAATAGGATGTTTTGGTTATCAAATAATAAGAGCAAGGTTGACTGCATTAGGAAAACTCAAATTTACCTTAGCTTCTGTAAGCTTTCTATACGGTTCTAGATGGATAGATTCTGTTCATTCATTGTTCGTTCCCCTTCAGGTCCTTCAGATTCCCCTCTCCCTTTTGTACACACAATAACAATGTTTTCTCGCCTTTCTTAGTTCATTAGGCTGGATTTAGCATCACCTCTCTTTGAACATCTCTATCTCTTACATATAATAATGTTTTCTCGCCTTTCTTAGTTCAGTCATGTTGTCATCGATCGGTGCCTTGAGCTTAAACTGGTAAAAGGCCAGATACGCAAGTATAGCGCTATGTCGTGACAGAGCYYGGACATCAAAGGCAGCAATATGGGTTCACTTAGTTGCATGCGTAGCATATTACATGCTGCTACAGTATGCCATTCTGTGGTTTCATTAGTGTTGTGACAAACAGTAAAATCKATGATGAAAGATTAGAGGTTAGCCATGCCCAGAATGTGAAAATAAAAATCCTGCATGTGTTGTCCTCCCACAAACACAATCACCCACCCTCACATCCTCCTCTTTCCCTTATTGTTGTTCCATTTATCAGCCTTTTGAGTCGTCAAATTCATCTGGCCTTGGCTTGAGGGGAAACACTCACACAAACACATTTGCTAACTGTTACAATGGAATGCGGGCAAGGAAAAGGAAAATACTTAGCTTTGGAGGGTGTCCAATGTGGCAGGCCGAGAGAGCTCACAGAGAAGGCTGAGTTACACTGACTGGCTGGACTCCGTCTCAATGTGGCTTTTGTTTCCACTGGGGAACCTTAACTCCTTGTCATCCACAGTCAAGCCGACTAGAGTTACTTTCCACGTCATGTGGCTAATTAYCACTCCTTTAGTCATTTYYAATMAATGGTTATCCATTGACAGTTGWAAAGTAGCATTCAGAGCRMGYAAATGCGATGGAGTTSATTACTGTAGCTTCAATAACTAAATTGCCCTACATTTGATAAGCAYTMGATGGATTTGATATCAGTTTTTATAAACWGTTGATTCAARGATTTTTATMAAATATATATWTTTTTAAAGAAGCTTAAATTCTAACTAGTTCTCCCCTCTTCCTCCCTTTAGGTGAGAGCTARGTGTGTGCCTCCAACGAGCCCTACCGCCGAGTGGACTACACCAAGAACGTTAACCCTAACTGGTCAGTGGGCATCAAGGCCGGCCAGTCCCGCTCCCTGTCCTCCCTCAGCACCCTGGTAAAGGGCGAGCTGCAGCGTAGCGAGGCCAGCCTGGGCACCAGAGACTTCATCAAGCCCAAGCTGGTGACGGTCATCCGCAGCGGGGTCAAGCCCAGGAAGGCTGTGAGGATCCTGCTGAATAAGAAGACGGCCCACTCCTTCGAACAGGTGCTGACCGACATCACGGACGCCATCAAGCTGGACTCCGGGGCGGTCAAACGGCTCTACACACTGGAGGGAAAACAGGTAAGATGGTAGTKATTCTGTAAATGCAACAACATGGTTACTTCCTGTAGCACAAGGTCTCAACTCCAATCCTGAGGTATATGATATGGTTATTTAGACTTTTTTTTTCTTCTCCTAAATGGCTTACAGACAGTTGTGTTCAACATATGTTTCCCATGCAGGCATCAAACCCTCAACCTTGCTGTTGCAAGTAATGAATAACGATACTTTAGGGACTCTATATTAGAGTATGTTGGGTTAAACTCAACGCTCCACTGGAGATGGGAATCAGTACCAGATGGGGTATCCATATTGAGTTCTCTGGCCAAAGGTCTTATCTATAGCATAGATGCTTCATGATTTATGAGTTTCAGCTGTATCATCACTCGACCATTATAATATCGCTAATCAACACAAACCCCATGGTGCACTACAAGTATTTCCACGAGAGTCGACCTAATCAACAAACTTAATGCATTGTTTGGAATACAGTGTTTGATTTTGGCCAGACATAATGGGACCCATCTCGTTCAAAACGTTGACTCCGGTTTGCCAATAAACACCTGGATGACCATCAAGACTCTTGGAGAATGTTCTATGGACAGATGAGTCAAAAGTATAACTTTTTGGATGACATGTGTCCCATTATGCCTGGTGAAAACCAAACACTGCATTGCACAGTAAGAACCTCATACCAACGGTCAAGCATTGTGGTGGTAGTGTAATGGCTTGGGGATGCTTTGCTGCCTCAGGACCTGAACGACTTGCCTTAATAGAAGGAACCATGAATTCTGCTCTGTYTCAGAGAATTCTACAGGAGAATGTCAGGCCATCCGTCTGTGAGCTGAAGCACAGCTGGGTCATGCAGCAAGACAATGATCCAAAACACACAATTAAGTCTACATGAAAATGGCAAAAAAGCAACAAATATGACGTTTTCGAATGGCCAGACCTAATCCCAATTGAGATGTTGTGGCAGGACTTGAAACGAGCAGCCCAGGATTACGCGGTGTGTTAGTTATCAAGAACTTTTGCTTTGCATTTCCCCCCAGCTTAGTTTAGATTGGTGTTAAAGCAGTCCTGCATGGAAGAGTGGGCCAAAATTCCTCCACGCGACATGAGACTGATCAACAACTATAGGAAGCATTTGGTTGGAGTCATTGCAGCTAAAGGCTAACTTTGGAGTCATTCCTCCAAACAGCTAACTTTTTCACACAGGGGCATTGGGTGTTGTATAACTTTGTTTATGAAATAAGTATGCAATTGTTGTATTATTTGTTCACTCAGGTTCCCTTTATCTAATTTTAGGTTTTGGTTGAAGATCTGATAAAATTCAGTATCAACAATATGCAACAGTAGAGGAAATGAGAAAGGAGGCAAATACTTTTTCACAGCACTGTATGGTCCTATTTAGTATTTCCATCTAGACATCTACACTGTGTCCCAAATGGCACCCTGTTCCATATTTAGCACCCTACTTTTGATCAGAACCTTATGGACCCTGGTCAAGAGTAGTGCACAACATAGGGAATAGGGTGCCATTTGGGACGAAAACCTAATGTGCTAGTGATGAAGAACACATGATGCATTTAATTTCCCATCATGGGCTTTAGTTTTAGATTGATATAAATGATGCTAGCCTCATCTGAGGAAGAAGATTTCATCATAATGGATTAAGGGGGAGTGGATTTAGAACATTTCCTAGAAGTCAGGTTCCATAGTTGTTAAAGATAAGTGGATTTTCTGATAAATCTGGATTGAAATACAGTCTGTTGGATTTTTTTTTTACCGAGCTTTTAACGGTGGACCTCTTATTTCACAAGCAATGGTTATGACACTGTGCTGAGAGGTGTTAGGCAAGTGGTTCTTTGATAACGGCAGGATCATGATGCCTGTCAATGGAGTCAGTTTTTGTAAAGGACCGTTCGCTTAAAAGTATAGAAGACATTGAGACATCTAATGCTGCAGGGAAGGTTTCAGTGCTAGACGAGGCTAAAGAAAAGAGAAGCAGTGTCCCCCAAAATCCCATTCCTTCTATCTGAACTCTGAATATTGTCCTGGCAGAGAACACAGTTGACCCTTCTTTCCTGACAGATTACCGTAGCCGGCGGGAATCTTCACGGACGGGCCAGAGAAGTGACTCGTGAAAATAATGATCCTTATCCTCTGTCAGGCCGGCCAGCCCAACATACTGAAGCCTCTACTCAGAGGAGGCTCTGTATCAGGAGGAGAGYCATGGTCTGGATGATCTCTCTCTCTCTCTCTTTCTCTGGCAGAGAAGACAGTTAATGTGTACATTAGACACTTGCACTATTTGCACCTGTTTGCTTTTGTTTTGTGGCAATGAACCAGTCTTGCAGCACAAACTGAAATACATAGCAGTATTGGACCAGAAATGGCTGACCAAGCTTGATTTTCAGCCCAGAGAGAGCATGTACACGATCAGTGATTCACCCCTTCAGTCCAACTCTGGCCGCTTATTACTCGGCCGTCCACAGAGAGTAAGGGATGGAACGACAGAGAGACAGAATGAGAGAGTGATGGAGAAACAAGCGTTGACTGAAAAGATCAGCCATCGCCTCTGAATCGATGGTCTCGCTTACTCCCTCTGGTACTCAACATCGCTGCTCTTTCAAAAATTGCCAAGCATAGGCTACAGCATGATGGATCCTTGGGAATGCCCCATTAGATATCCACCCCGTTACTAATTCAGTCCCGTGTCTGTGACAGAAAGACTACTGACTGTCTGTCTGTCTTTATCCCTTCATGGATCGCATATGTGGCCCATGCAGGCATCAAACCCTCAACAGATTTGACTGTGCTGTGGGCTGAGACTTCATCATAAATGATGATGCAACACAGCTGCAATTTGACTGGGACGTTTTCTCCATTCATCCGTCAACATTCAGTGTTGTCGGCACTAGACAGAGAGAGGAGGAATCCTGTTTTGTGTAGAGATGAAGCAGAGAGACTGGGTGTGAGAGAAAGAGGGAGTGCCTTTCCTACTCTGTCCTTGGGGACCGCTTCAGGCAGGCGACTCGCCAGGGCTGTTTGAAATGCAATGTGGCGGGCGGTTTGACTGCGACGCGCACTGATGATGTCACAAGGGATTTGCCTGAGGAAGCCGGTGGTAAATCCAAACGAGCGCTGCAGGGCTGTCTGGAATGCAGGCTGACTCTCTGGGATTTCACAGGGAAACCTCCTCTTTCCAATCCCCCTGTTTTTTTTGTATATTCTAACGCTATGCAAAAAAATTGTCCATGAGCTGCCAGGCATATGCAAATGACACGATTATGCTAATGCTTGAATGAAACGGGTTGGCTCCAACAATACAGTTCTCGCTCACAGAGAATGTTAAGTGTTTTTTTGTCTGTAGCTTTCAGTTAGATTACAGTCAGTTCTATAGCATTTTCTTATTATGCTGCATGCAATTTGTTTTGGCAGCGCTCCATTTGAAACTATGGGTTACTGCATATACTTAGACGGGTTAGCTGACAACGTCACAAACAATGCACACGCTTCAATGGGGCAGAAGTCCGTGTGTTGTGATTCTGGATGTCCAGATAGTTAGCAACAGTAACAAGAAGCTGCCATGTGGGGAATCATAAGCTAATTGTATCTTGTTCTTGATACCATGTCTTGTTTTGACTGATGTCATGTGTATACTAATATGGCTAAAATTCACTAGCTAGCAACTGTAACAATGTATTTGAGAGACCACACGTGCTCATTGTGCAAATGTATGTATGTTTTCAGTAATCATTGAAGACGAAATATAGTTTACATGTTATCAACAATCTAAGCCAACCCCGTCTGTTTTGCCCCATAGTTGCGCATGCGTCGGTTTTGTTGCTAAACAACCAACCCGTCTATAACCATGACGACTATAGAAGAGTTGGCTACTGCACATACAGTATGGGACCCAGGCTAGCTCAAAGGACAGTACAAAACCCTAAGAGCAGCCCAGGCCTGTGGAGCTCTGAGGGATGGCTCATGTGCTTAAACACCATTTAAAAATACCTGACAGCCAATGGCACTACAGCCATCTCACCAACGTGTATAGCATAATGAATGGAGTCTACAGTAACTCCTACCATCGTTGAGAGATAGGAAGCAGACTCCTCATTTAGAGTTTTAGCAGATCAATATTTCAGACGTAAGATGCTGTAATTTCTTGTTGTTCATTATAAATTGATAAGGCCCATATTGTTCCACTCTCTGAGCTGTTTTGATGAGTTTGAGTCGGTAACGCACTGAGCATGGGTTGCATCTACTGTATGTTCAACTCCTGAGACGGATTGCTCTTCTTCCTGTCACATGCTTTCGTAATGATCCACTCCATTGGTTGATTTATATCACCATATAAACAGCCCTTTCAGTCCTGATAGAGGGCTGTTTGGGGATCCTCTGTTGCATGTAATGGCTTATACCAGGACACCAGATCCTAAACGACTCCATCGAATGGGAACTCCAATACAACAGTTTTCTGTCACTGAGGAGGATCGATGGGGACTGTTTAAAAGCTAATTATCCCTGGAGGTTAATGGGGAGGTATTCATGGCCCTATAGCTGAGTAACTGTGTCCTTTTGATTCAATGAGGCAGATCCTAGGAAAGGCCATCTATGTGTGTATCACAGGAGGTTGGTTGCACCTTAGTTGGGGAGGACGGGCTCATGGCCATGTCTGGCGCGGAATAGGTGGAATGGTATCAAATGCATCAAACACATGGTTTCCAGGTGTTTGATTCCATTCGCTCCATTCCAGCCATTATTATTAGCCGTCTTCCCCTCAGCAGCCTCCGCTTGTGTGTATCTAATTTGAGCTGGGCGCAAAACAGGATGTACACGCATGATGCTGTGTCATTCAAAACATGCATTCAAAATGGAGGTCAATGAAGGGGCATTATGGCTGTAAATATCTTGTTTAAAGGACATCCATCCCAGCATGATCCCATACTTGTCCGTATAACCTTGTGTTTACAAATACTTACCATAAGTGTACTTACCATAAGTGAGTCATATAAATACTCAGACATCGACATTTGACTGATTGCACATTATGTTATATGAAGTATCATACTTGTAATGCTCGGCTGAGAATTTCCCCCCAACAGTTGTTATCTCTGAGCAGGTGGAGATCAAGAGTTTAGCTAAATCAGTCCCTGCCACCTGCTCATGAAACCACCAGGCACCAGCCCCTCTCTGGCATGGGATGAGGGTATGGGATAAGGGAACAGACAGGAAACCGGCCCCATTGGAACAGATAGGAAACCGGCCAATGGCCTTTTCTCTCTCAGACCATACTGTGGCCTGCTGTCTACTGTAACTGTAGTCTTGTCAAATCCTCTACATATAATACAATATCTCTGTACTGGTATGTACTGTATTCAGCTTCTGTGGTAGTGTTCTGTGGTAGTGTTCTGTGGTAGTGTTCTGTGGTAGTGTTCTGTGGTAGTGTTCTGTGGTAGTGTTCTGTGGTAATGTTCTCTGGTAATGTTCTGTGGTAGTGTTGTCTGGTAGTGTTGTCTGGTAGTGTTCTCTGGTAATGTTCTGTGGTAGTGTTCTGTGGTAGTGTTCTCTGGTAATGTTCTGTGGTAGTGTTGTCTGGTAGTGTCCTGTGGTAGTGTTCTGTGGTAGTGTTCTGTGGTAGTGTTCTGTGGTAGTGTTGTCTGGTAGTGTTGTCTGGTAGTGTTCTGTGGGGTCTTACTTGGATGTATGTAGTACACATGAGTGGATGTTTTTATCTACTGTGTTTAAGGACCATAATAGTAACTCTGTTTGGCTTCTAAAGGCTATCAAAATTAGAATAGTGTCAATTTACAGATTTAACTGCTAAATTAGTAATTATTTCGCCACTATGGCCTATCTACTGCCTTACCTCCCTTATCTTACCTCATTTGCACACACTGTATATAGACTTTCTTCTATTGTGTTATTGACTGTATGTTTGTTTATTCCATGTGTAACTCTGTGTTGTTGTTTTTGTCGCACTGCTTTGCTTTATCTTGGCCAGGTCGCAGTTGTAAATGAGAACTTGTTCTCAACTAGCCTACCTGGTTAAATAAAGGTGAAATAAAACAATAACTGCAGAAGCCTGAATCCTTACCCTTAAAGAACAGAGTTGGACTATAATGGACGCCGTCCACTTCAATGACCGCCATTCAGTCAATGGAATTTAATTTGATTTCTGAATGAAAATTATTCAGATAACTACAAATATTACTCTGGTTTTTGGTCATATTTTTAAGTTCATGCCTTTGTAAATTCATCAAACTGTTGTGTCTGAGTAAATAAGCATTGCTTATACCTAGAACTTCTGATTATGTTAAATCTTTAGCAGTTAAATGGTTAACTACATAATCTATGGGCTTTTGCTTTTCCACTTCTCCTTGTCCAATCTGCCTGTCTGCCAAGTGAACTCTCTACATTAGACTTTTCTGGATAATCTGACAGGACTTGCCCTCTCTCTGACAGTGCCTCTCTCCTCCAGCTAAGCTGCTTTTCACGCTCTGAGATGCTCCCCATGCTCACGTCTCTGGACGGGCGTGTCTCCTGTGATTCCCTCTAAAGCTGGAGGGGGTTGTCTGTGTGTGTTTGTCTGTGTGGCAGTGATGAGGTATTGTTGTTTGTCCCCCCATGGCTGTAACATTATGTCACTCACTATTACGTCTGATGTGTCCTGTGAAGGGTGAGAGGCATGGCCTTGAGAAGAGCCATTTCAGTGTGTCCTTTTTATCTAAGCTCTGTATTATAGTAAAGTGGAAGCTTTTGTTATCAGAGAGAAGGGGTTCTCTTTTCTCAAGTGTTAGTTTCCCCTCAAATAATTCAATTCAGTATTTAATCCAAAACATTGGATTCTAAGTCTTTAACGCTATCACACTGTTTTGGCTGTGTAAGAACATCATAAATCCTTCAAATGAGAGCCTTGTACGGTTAGCGTAGCCGCTAGCATATTAGAACCCAAAGCCCCAGAGACACGTCTCAAAAAGCCCATCAAATGCCTCACCCTTGGGCTTAGCAGCCAGCGCGAACAAGCTACCAGCGCTAACACATGAAGGACGGCCCCACGGCCCGACTACAGCCTAGCCCAGCCTGCCATCTGCTCCTCCTCCAAACAATCAAATCGTTGGTCCCAGGCAATGTCTGTGTCTGTAGGGGTCTGCCAACCAACACCCCCCTAGCTCCCCTACCAGGGCCCTGACCATCACTGGATAATTAGACTTATACATTGAGGGAGTGCGTGTGTGTTTGTGCGTACCTATGTGTGTAGGGGGTTAAAGTGCAGCTTGTGTGTGTACTGCATTTGTAAACACAATGCACTCTCAGCCCAGCTCTCTCTCTCTCTCTACTTGATTGCTAAGCTGCTAGCCTGGATGAATGTTAATTGATATCCCCTGGGCTACATCAGGGCCAACAGAATCAGCTGCTGCTTTGAGAGAGAAACTTCTCTCTGTTTTACATCTCAAAGCCGTGTGGAGAAAGAAAGAACGGGAGCTCTTTGGCAGGAGGTGGGATTGAAGAAAGAAAGTGCCAGCTGTCCAGTAAACATTGTAGAGTGAAATATTTAGTTTATTCCCGCTTAACTTCAGTGACATTTGGCCTCTGGAAGGAGAGAGAGAGAGATGCTGTAGGAGCTACAGTATAGGGCAGTCCACTGCAGGAGCTGGTTTGATGATCCATGTCCCCCCTTGTGGGATTGTAAGAAAGCATGCATGTGTACACACACACACACACACACACACACACACACACACACACCTGTAGCCGTATTCATTTTACAACTTTTTCACAGCGTATGAACATCACATGGTTCTATTATCCCCCCCAGTCAGCAACCGTTGGTAATATTTCTGGCTATATTATGGCACCAGTGTATCATTATCACAGTGAATGGCTGCCAGTAGGACCATTATGATGGACCATTATGATGGACCTGACTACATCATCAGAATTCTGAGGGTCAGATGAGGATCTGGCCAAGGCCAAGAGATGAGAGCACAGGAAGGGAGGGAGAGGGGGAGGTAAAGACTCTCCCCTCCCCCAACTTAGTCAGCCTGCAGCATCACCACTCCAGACCCTCTTTTCCACCTATGTATCTACAGTGCCTTCGGTAAAGGGTTCTGAAAGTTACTACATGACTCCATGTGTTATTTCATAGTTTTGACCCAAACTTTTGACTGGTACTATATATATATATATATATATACAGTTGAAGTCGGATGTTTACATACACCTTAGCCAAATACATATAAACTCAGTTTTTCACAATTCCTGTCATTTAATCCTAGTCAAAATCCCCTGTCTTAGGTCAGTTAGGATCACCACTTTATTTTAAGAATGTGAAATGTCAGAATAATGGTAGAGAGAATGATTTATTTCTGCGTTTATTTCTTTCATCACATTCTTAGTGGGTCAGAAGTGCACATACACTCAATTAGTATTTGGTAGTATTGCTTTTAAATTGTTTAACTTGGGTCAAACTTTTTGGGTAGCCTTCCACAAGCTTCCCACAACATGTTGGGTGAATTTTGGCCCATTCCTCCTGACAGAGCTGGTGTAACTGAGTCAGGTTTGTGGGCCTCCTTGCTCGCACATGCTTTTTCAGTTCTGCCCACACATTTTCTATGGGATTGAGGTCGGGGCTTTGTGATGGCCACTCCATTACCTTGACTTTGTTGTCCTTAAGCCATTTTGTCACAACTTTGGAAGTATGCTTGGGTCATTGTCCATTTGGAAGACCCATTTGTGACCAAGCTTTAACTTCCTGACTGATGTCTTGAGATGTTGCTTCAATATATCCACATAATTTTCCGTCCTCATGATGCCATCTATTTTGTGAAGTGCACCAGTCCCTCCTGCAGCAAAGAACCCCCACAACATGATGCTGCCACCCCCGTGCTTCATGGTTGGGATGGTGTTCTTCGGCTTGCAAGCTTCCCCCTTTTTCCTCCAAAGATAATGATGGTCATTATGGCCAAACAGTTCTATTTTTGTTTAATCAGACCAGAGGACATTTCTCCAAAAAGTATGATCTTTGTCCCCATGTGCAGTTGCAAACCGTAGTCTGGCTTTTTTATGGTGTTTTGGAGCAGTGGCTTCTTCCTTGCTGAGCAGCCTTTCAGGTTATGTCGATATAGGACTCGTTTTACTGTGGATATAGATACTTTTGTACCTGTTTTCCTTCAGCATCTTCTCAAGGTCCTTTGCTGTTGTTCTGGGGTTGATTTGCACTTTTCGTACCAAAGTACGCTCATCTCTAGGAGACAGAACGCATCTCCTTCCTGAGCGGTATGGCGGCTGCGTGGTCCCATGGTGTTTATACTTGCGTACTATTGTTTGTACAGATGAACGTTGTACCTTCAGGCGTCTGGAAATTGCTCCCAAGGATGAACCAGACTTGTGGAGGTCTACAATTTATTTTTGAAGTCTTGGCTGATTTKTTTTGATTTTCCCATGATGTCAAGCAAAGAGGCACTGAGTTAGTTTGAAGGTAGGCCTTGAAATACATCCACAGGTACACCTCCAATTGACTCAAATTATGTCAATTAGCCTATCAGAAGCTTCTGAAGCCATGACATCATTTTCTGTAATTTTCCAAGCTGTTTAAAGGCACAGTCAACTTAGTGTATGTAAACTTCTGACCCACTGGAATTGTGATAATGTCAATTATAAGTGAAATAATCTGTATGTAAACAATTGTTGGAAAAATTACTTGTGTCATGTACAAAGTAGATGTCCTAACCGACTTGCCAACACTGTAGTTTGTTAACAAGAAATTTGTGGAGTGGTTGAAAAACGAGTTTTAATGACTCCAACCTAAGTGTATGTAAACTTCCGACTTCAACTGTGTGTGTGTGTACACCAGAAATGTTGTTTTACAGGGTCAACCATAGTAGTATGGCGCAAATTAGGGTTAAGTGCCTTACTCAAGGGCACATCGACATACCTCCTCCTGTGGCTTATCTTGTTACTTCTTCTCCTGTCTCCTGCCCCTCTTAAGGTTCCCCACTGAGCAAAGCAACCGACAGCCAATTCAGGTCTACCAAGATTTGAGAATTCCATTCACCCCCCCACTCAGAATTAACCTTTTAACCTTAAACAAATCTATAAATGTAAATCCATTTGGTACATGTAAGGCGTGGGAATAGGATGAATATCATCAATCTGGGGATGCTGTAGACAGTGATTACATATTAGATAAATACATGGAGGATCGGGAGGTAATATCCACAGAGGGTGACCTATAGGCCCCAATCTCCCCATGTGCTGGTTTGCTCATTTAGACCAAGCATTTTCATTCCCCTTATCCTTACAGGAAGAGGAACTGAAGGAAATACAACCTACACACTGTGTTTGTGTGCGAGAGAGCGTGTGCACGTGTGTGTGTGTGAGACAGACGCATCCAGCTAGCCTACCTGGAGCTCTTATAAAGAGGTAGAAATTTTTATTTTCTCAGGGGAAATCTTCTAAGTGGTAATAGAGAGCGTTTCAAAATGACGCAGGATACGATAGCGCACCAATAAAGTCTACTGTAGCTGTTAACCGTTTTTCCCCTCGGAGAAGCGGAGGTGTCATTGTTAGAGTGGGAATGGAACTGTCATGTAGTCTGTAAAAGATGGCTGGTTTCCATCGCTCGTATGTTTCGCATTCCTTTCATTCAATTACAGTCATATCCACTATTCCACTTTGACTAAAGACAGCCAAAGGTTGCACTCCTTGATGTTGATCTACTGTCATGCCAAACACATCAGTATTTTGTCCATTGTAAATGGTCTACTGTCAGTTGCCATAGGTGTGTGTGTTCCATTGAGGCCTCTGATTTTTGAATGCGTTGGTAACCAATGTCCTTAGGCCATGGTTTCCAGTCTTTWTCCTTTGAGAAGGCTTTCCTGCTCACCCCTCAGATGTCAATGGTAGCCTATAGTAACCTGCCTGTCTCTCCTCATCTGTGGTTACCATGGGCAAATGAATGGTGTCCAGAATATGTTCTATTAGCCATTATCACAATGCTTGAGATTTTGGGCATCTTTCATTAGTATTAGGGCGTCCGCATGCTTCCCAGCCGAAACAGTTTGGAAAAGGTGGTGCGTAATATTATGCAGACATTTTGGGATGTTTTTGTTCATTTTGGACTTCAGCAAGTTTTTTTAGGCTGTTCGGACACACATGCTTTTTTCTCGAAGCAAGCTGAAGTCAGTAGCCGAAGTCTACGCCCCTTCATCGGTGATTGGTCAAACGTAGGGATTTTTCAATAAAGTCTTTGTTGTCATTCAACATGCATATTTCTTTATTGAGAAGTACTTCACTACATTAGTTAAATGTAAAATTGCGTGACTAAAATCTCGTCTACAAAAACAACCAAATTAATGACAGGTTTCCTGAGTTATCTTGGATTAATTCAGACTTTTGAGGAAGTGTATACTGGCTATGGCGTATCAAAATGGACAAAGTACTATTGCCGTTTTTTTCTCGTTTTTCCAGGAAGTATGCGAGCAGACTCGTTCGCCTAGCCGAGTTGTGCTAGGCGCCAGCCAAACTGAAATATGCTGACGCCTTGACATGGACTGTCAGATGTATATGTAGCCCTTTGCAATCCACATTGTAAACTCATTCTCCAAACATCCTCTGTCTATATGTCAGTGAAAATGGTCAAAATAAAAACAATCAATGCCACGCACTTTCACGATCCAACTATTTCAGTGTGTGATGTCATCAGGATGACATTTCGTTCATTATCCTGAGCAGAACGGTACACAGGCCTGCCCTGTTAGGACTGCTGAGATGATTAGGCTGAAATGGCCTGCCCGCTCAACCCTGTAACCAGACCTAGTGAATAGGCCAGGAGACATTATGAAGGGGACTAAACACAGGAGCCATTATGAAGGGGACTAGACACAGGAGCCATTATGAAGGGGACTAGACACAGGAGCCATTATGAAGGGGACTAGACACAGGAGCCATTATGAAGGGGAATAGACACAGGAGCCATTATGAAGGGGACTAGACACAGGAGCCATTATGAAGGGGACTAGACACAGGAGACATTATGAAGGGGACTAGACACAGGAGACATTATGAAGGGGACTAGACACAGGAGACATTATGAAGGGGACTAGACACAGGAGACATTATGAAGGGACTAGACACAGGAGACATTATGAAGGGGACTAGACACAGGAGACATTATGAAGGGGACTAGACACAGGAGACATTATGAAGGGGACTAGACACAGGAGACATTATGAAGGGGACTAGACACAGGAGACATTATGAAGGGACTAGACACAGGAGACATTATGAAGGGACTAGCACAGGAGACATTATGAAGGGACTAGACACAGGAGACATTATGAAGGGGACTAGGAGCCAGACCATTATGAAGGGGACTAGACACAGGAGACATTATAAGGGGACTAGACACAGGAGACATTATGAAGGGACTAGACACAGGAACATTATGAAGGGACTAGCACAGGAGCCATTATGAAGGGGACTAGACACAGGAGACATTCTGAAGGGGACTAGACACAGGAGACATTATGAAGGGGACTAGACACAGGAGCCATTATGAAGGGACTAGACACAGGAGCATTATGAAGGGGACTAGACACAGGAACATTATGAAGGGACTAGGAGCCAACATTATGAGGGGACTAGACACAGGAGACATTATGAAGGGGACTAGACACAGGAGACATTATGAAGGGGACTAGACACAGGAGAACATTATGAAGGGAGCTAGACAACACAGGAGACATTATGAAGGGGACTAGACACAGGAGACATTATGAAGGGGACTAGGAGCCAAACCATTATGAAGGGGACTAGACACAGGAGACATTATGAAGGGGACTAGGAGCCAAACCATTATGAAGGGGACTAGGAGCCAAACCATTATGAAGGGGACTAGGAGCCAAACCATTATGAAGGGGCAGGAATGAAGGAAGTCCTGACTGACTGATAGTTAATTAGATCAKRYTTGTYCATATTTCWTTTTAGAGATGGATGGWRKTCTCTSMGYYKARKWRYTYMYYMAMSTMSYTKKSMYAWSCTAGTCCTACGGTTTTATGTTTACATGTATGTAGTCTGAGGATGTAGGCCTTGCTGCATAGTAAACCGTTGTGTTGCTGAAGCTGCTGCCAGCAGTAGACCATATCCAAACAGAATACAGACAAGTCCACATAGACATCATACAGAATATACAATATCAGAACAGTAAACATCAAGTACAGGTTGATTACAATGGGAATATACCATTTTACAGAGGGACTATATACAATTTTTACAGAAGGGCTATATACCATTTTTACAGAGGGGCTATATACCATTTTTACAGAGGGGCTATATACCATTTTTACAGAGGGGCTATATACCATTTTTACAGAGGGGATATATCTATATAAGCCGAGGGCAGGATGCTGACGTGGCTAATGTACAGAGTCTATACAGTGCCTTGCAGAGGTGTACGTCCATAGTGCAAATGCAGTATAGTGCCGATTTGTATTAGAGGTCATTGATGACAAGGTGTAGTAACCGGCTCAATGCAAAGTCACTTAATCCATATGAGCCCGATGGCCGGTAGATGAGGGCCACTGTTGGCATGGCTACAGAGTCCATTTTTATCTCATTAGGATGGGTGTCCTTCATTCTTCCTCTATAGCTGATGAAATGAATGGGGTCTGGTTATAGAACTTCCCACTGGGCAAAACTTCTTGAGTCAATGTTGTTTCCACGACATTTCAACCCAAAAYTGTAATGTGATGACGCTGAATCAAGATAGAAAACTGATTAGATTTGAAAAAAGTAATCAACGTAAGGGAATTTCGTCTTTCTTTCACCCAACTTTTAACTTAAATCCACCCCACACCCTCCAATGACATGGGGACATTTCTTTTGTGGATTTCACGTTGAATTCACTTTAGTTGACAACTCAACCAAATGTTAATCTGTATGGACTCTGTAGCCATGTTAATATACTTGTCAATGACATCCATTTCTAGTTTGTTATTATTCTAAATTGTTATTCCTCAATGTACCAGTCTAGATGGAAAGAGGCAAAAGTGTGTGTGTGTGTGTTTGCATATGCGTGTTCAGATCGAATGSGGAAAGCTGTTTTTGAGTGCCCTTCGGCAGGAATGGATTAGTAAGAATGAAAAGGCTGAATCACTTTCAGCCAGTTGGTGCAAACCATCACAAAGCCCCCACGTGGCGCTGATCCCAGATCAGACAATGCGTCCCCACACGGAGCTGCATGCCATGGGGAGGAGGGCTGTGGTCTTCTGCATGGAGCTGCACCCTGCGTGATAAAGCATGGCATCACCTCACATGATACGCTCTTAACCATGATGACCTTATGACCTCAATACTGAGGGATGTTGTAGTGCAACAAAGATCTGTTTTAGAATATATTACATCTATATATTATGTTAAATCGCTCCACCATTTCCTTGTTGCTAAAATTCTATTCGTTTGCCTTATTTCAGTTTGTGACAAAACAAGCAAGTATAGTGTAGAGAATCATTTTACCATCTAAACTGCTGTGAAATATATTTTCCATAACCACAAATAATGTATTTCCAGCTGTTTGAAGCTGGTGTACAAAACCGAAAGTAAAAGTCACAAAAACTAAATTTAGGAATGGAAGCATAGAAATAGCGCACATAGAACAGATCTACTGTTTCTTAGACTTGCTTTCAATGAGAATGGCAGATCTATAACCCATATTTATATTTGAATTTAAAAAAAAGTATTATTATAAAAAATACAAAAAAATACCCTTTTTCTCCCCAATTTTGTGGTATCCAATTGGTAGTTAGTCTTATCTCATCGCTGCAACTCCCGTACGGACTCGGGAGAGGTGGACTTCGAGAGCCGTGTGTCCTCCGAAACACAACCAAGCCGCACTGCTTCTTGACACAATGCTCACTTAACCCGGAAGCCAGCTGCACCAATGTGTCGAGGGAAACACCGTACACCTGGCGACCGTGTCAGCGTACACTGTGCCCGGCCCGCCACGCCACAGGAGCCGCTAGTGCGCGATGGGACAAGGACATCCCTGCCAGCCAAACCCTCCCCTAACCTGGACGACGCTGGGCCAATTGTGCGCCGTCCCATGGGTCTCCCGGTCACGGCTGGCTGCAACAGAGCCTGGACTCGAACCCAGAATCTCTAGTGGCACAGCTAGCACCCCAATTCAGTGCCTTAGGCCATTGCGCCACTCGGGAGGCTTCATATTGCAGCGTTAACTGGAAGATGCTGTATTGTTCATTACGTTATTGTAAGATAATGGCCTCAGACTTGGAGTGGATCTTTCATACTGGAATTCATTGTCAGTTTCTACAGTTTCTAGTCGTCTGATTAATTGGTATTGATGAGTATGACGTCTTGTCGTTTCTGACGTTTCTTCTTGCCGTTGGTGGAGATGGTATTTGACGTTAGATAGGGATTAGTTGAGGGGAACCCCCCTTCACCCCTTCCCTTGTAGCTAGAGTGTACAGACACACACAGACCCCTGTTAGGCAGGAGTTGTTTTGAAGTGTGGATTAGAGAGCAGAGCACCATTTAGGTCAACAGCCATCTAGGAATGTGTATGTGACAATATTTATTTTTTCTTCTGTACTCGTTAGTAGTGATGCACCGATATGACATTTTTGGCCGATACCCGATATTTTCCTTGACGAAAAACCCGATACCGATATTTAAACTTTTTGGGGCCTTTTTAAGCATTCTAGTACAGTTAAATAGTTAACACACACGGTCTAAGGCACTGCATCTCAGTCCAAGAGGCGTCACTACAGTCCCTGGTTCAAATCCAGGCTGTATCACATCCGTCCGTGATTGGTCCCGTGTGGCTCAGTTGGTAGAGCATGGCGCTTGCAACGCCAGGGTTGTGGGTTCATTCCCCACGGGGGGACCAGGATGAATATGTATGAACTTTCCAATTTGTAAGTCGCTCTGGATAAGAGCGTCTGCTAAATGACTTAAATGTAAATGTAAATTGGGAGTCCCATAGGGCGGCGCACAATTGGCCCAGCGTTGTGCGGGTTTAGGCTGGGGTAGGCCGTCATTGTAAATAAGAATTTGTTCTTAACTGACTTGCCTAGTTAAATAAAGGTTACACACACACACTGACCAAAAGTAATTTTCTTGGCATTTACGTATGTCCCCATTACCAGTAAAACATAATCAAAACCTATTTCTTACGCAATACGACTTTCCTCAGTACGATATCCTCGACGACCCACTGTGCTTTTAGACTCGGCATGCTCATGGGGCTGAAATCACTGGTCCAACTGTCAGTCGTGAAGCTAATAGCAGTGACACAATGTTATTTTTATTTTTTACAGCAGTTATGCTATTACTGTGTAACTCCAGTAGGGCAACATCAGAAAAATAGCGCACTTGGTAGTGTTTACCGGTGCTCGACCAGTCGGCGAAAGCCAACATCACCCACGACAGAGAACGGTTGATTGTCAAGAGCAATGAATTCCATTATCTTTTCATTCGTGGATTTAGCCTTTGAGTTGTCTCGCTGAAATTTTCTTACTCTTTCAAATGAATGCTGTGTTGCACGTGTAGCGCTAAATTTGACGTGGCGTCATGTACCTACGTTATATAGGTATGCACGTCAGCTTTGACATCGGTTTTGCACATCGGCATTAAACTAGACATCAAGCTGATGCCGATGTTGGCATTTTTAGCTAATATCGGCCAATTCCGATTAGTTCACCGATATATTGTGCATCCCTACTCATTAGTATACAGCACCATCTGACAACAGTGGGTTAAATATTCCCACCTTCGGTATTGTAGAAGAGAAATGCACCATACATACAGTATAGCATGCCACCATGATGCCCAACTTCAATTGGGTGGCGAGTTTATGATAATTCTGGAGAGTGACTGTACTGTAATCCCATCACACTTTTCATTTCCTGAGTAAATGTGTGGCTCTGTGAAGGATAGTATCGATATGAATCAGAGGGTGGAGACCACAAACGGCCAACTTAATTTGCTTCATGTGGAGACGGCGTGCCTGGTGTCAGTGCACACTACGGGGGAGAAGAAACAACCCTCCACGCCTGGCAGATGGCACCCAGACCCTGTCAGCCCTAACCCAGGAGAGAGAGATACAAAGACCACCAACATTCCTGTTAAAGCAACAGAACCAAATCAAAAACATGAGCTGGCGCACACCCAGAGAACATTATTTTATGTAGKGGTGCTGACTAAAGGTGAAGAAACTGTAAGCTATGAAAATAGAGTTGCACACTGTATATATAAATCACCAGCGTTTCAGCATCACCGTTCCTCCTTCGGGGTGATGTCATGAATGCTTAAACCAGGTTATGTAGACAAACGGTGCAATTAGTGCAACCAATGACAATAGTGAGGGGTGTGTCATAATTATTAACTTCATTTGAATGAATTGAGTGAAACTGTTAAACAATAGTTTATAGCATATTGAATATATTAGGCTATTGTTATCATATGGAAACATAAATATTGTACATAATATTAGCATCAACATACATAATTGTTTAATTCAATGTCACATATATATTAAACTGTTTCCTAGAATTTTTCATAGGAAGGGCCTGAGATCAGTCAATATTCAGACCTCTAGGGGTCAATGTTTCTAGATAGGATATCCAGTAAGCAACATAACAAAACCGCCGTTTTCGCTCTGACACTGACATCACCATCAACCAGACAGTGTACAACAGACAAACCAAAAAGCAAGCAGGCGGAGGACAGAGTGAGCCGGAGAGCGAGAGAGCACGTGGCTGATGGCCGGCCCAAAACGTGCAGCACTTCTCTGGTGGTTGGGAGCCCATTGTTTGACTGTGATGTCATTGTCAACACCATGTTTTGTTTGGCCCCCAGCCCCCCCAGCCCGGGGCTGGGGGCCATTCTTCTTATCAGCATCCCTGTGAAGCTGACTGCGGCTCTGYGATAGTTTACGCTCTGAAATAACTCAACAGTTGATCTGGGCCCGTATTCAAAAGAGTTTCAGAGTAGTGCTGATCTAGGATCCGGTCCCTCCTGTCCATTTTAATCTTATTTAAAACTGATCCTATAGCAGCAATCCTYCTCTTGTGAATACAGGCCCAGAGCCCAGCCCACACACTGTTTAGGCTTAATCACATAATCATATTCACCCACTGTTCTCAGTACATTACCCTAATAATACCCTAATGGTTAATATCACAAAGGATTATGTCTTGTACGTTGATATGAATGTGCATAATATCCAAAACAGATGTAATHGTGTGACGCTGATGTTAGTGGCCCACGCATAAGCCTGTTTTACATTTGAGTATGGCAGAGTTGTTTTGTCTGACACGTGCATCCCTGGCCTGTCAGCTGGACTGGAGAGGGCTGTGATGTTTAGGTGAACAGACAGACAGTGTTGTCCAGTGTGCTTCTACAGTATTTGATAGCGCAAGCAGTATCGCCAGACTTCACCCACACGGGACACAGATTGCTTCGTGGAGGCTAGATCAGAGGCTTATTCGACAACGTTCAACATTACACAACGTACACATGAGAAATGTATTGTAGAGTACCTAGAAAATCGAGACTCATGTTATCTCTATTAATCCTATTTCCATCTACGTTTTGTAATGTACCACAGTAGAATAGACCCCTGGGCTCCATCATTAGCCCGTGCTAGTGGGAGGAGAGCGGGAGTGGAGGAAGAGGATGAGTGAAAGGAAGGGGGAATGGAGGAGGGGCAGCAGGGASGCTCAGGGATTCTGGAGGAGGTGAGGAACAGAGGAACGGAGCACGACTCAGGCGTGGGTAAAATCTGAGATTCGTGAATCACACTTGAGACTGGTGTGCTGACTCATAGACTGAAAGTACATGGGATTAAGAATGTTTTACTGTGTTACTGAGAATGCTAGCTATAGTAGTACCGCATCTGTTTGCGTAGTTCATATTGTAAATGTATAACTTCATGCTTTAGTTTTATTTACTGTATTTTGAAATGATTCTCTCATATCGGTGAAGCCAGAATCCCCCCCTCACCGCTGCATTTCAGGAAGTATCAATTATTAACGCAGCAATTTTCCCCACTACAACATCCAGCCAGCTACCCTCTCCCTCCCTCTCTCTGCAGGGGATGGGGGTGACTGTGTGCAGATCAATCAGTACGGCGTGTGCAGGAAGATGTTTTCACTTTGCATGCTGRAGCACTAGCCTGAGCCCCGCAGCCTCTCATCTCCCTGTATTAGGGTATAGGATCAGAGGGGGTGTACTGGTACTGTATAGGGTATAGGATCAGAGGGGTGTACTGTATTACGGTATAGGATCAGAGGGGGTGTACTGTATTAGGGTATAGGATCAGAGGGGGTGTACTGTATTAGGGTATAGGATCAGAGGGGGTGTACTGTATTAGGGTATAGGATCAGAGGGTGTACTGTATTAGGTATAGGATCAGAGGGGGTATACTGTATTAGGGTATAGGATCAGAGGGGTGTACTGTATTAGGGTATAGGATCAGAGGGGTGTACTGTATTAGGTATAGGATCAGAGGGGGTGTACTGTATTAGGGTATAGGATCAGAGGCGGGTGTACTGGTATTAGGGTATAGGATCA
>NW_019942708.1:372146-374719 GCF_002910315.2 Salvelinus sp. IW2-2015 | reverse complement strand
AGTAGGCTAGTCTTTAGCTACAGGGATTTCACCAGCAGGCAGCAATACTTGTGTTTTTATAGAGCGAGAAGCTCTCTGACATTTAGATTTTGTTGTCACCGTTCTCGGAGCTATTCGCCTTGACTGAGGAATAGACATTTTCTTGAGGTGTCGTAATATAAATCACTCATTAAGTATGTATCATGTTATATTGCCGTGGTTTCCATCTAAAAGGCCTGGTAGCAGAGAATCCACAGTGACACGCTCTGCTCTGTTAAAGGTTCTCAGAATGAATGTTCCCTCAACTGAGATTTGAATGTAAGCGAATTACTTTTTACATTTACATTTACATTTAAGTCATTTAGCAGACGCTCTTATCCAGAGCGACTTACAAATTGGTGCATTCACCTTATGATATCCAGTGGAACAACCACTTTACAATAGTGCATCTAACTCTTTTAAGGGGGGGGGGGGGTTAGAAGGATTACTTTATCCTATCCTAGGTATTCCTTAAAGAGGTGGGGTTCAGGTGCTCCGGAAGGTGTGATGACTCCGCTGACCTGGCGTCGTGAGGGAGTTTGTTCCACCATTGGGTGCCAGAGCAGTGAACAGTTTTGACTGGGCTGAGCGGGAACTGTACTTCCTCAGAGGTAGGGAGGCGAACAGGCCAGAGGTGGATGAACGCAGTGCCCTTGTTTGGGTGTAGGGCCTGATCAGAGCCTGAAGGTACGGAGGTGCCGTTCCCCTCACAGCTCCGTAGGCAAGCACCATGGTCTTGTAGCGGATGCGAGCTTCAACTGGAAGCCAGTGGAGAGGAGCGGAGAGCGGGGTGACGTGAGAGAACTTGGGAAAGTTGAACACCAGACGGGCTGCGGCGTTCTGGATGAGTTGTAGGGTTAATGGCACAGGAGGGAGCCCAGCCAACAGCGAGTTGCAGTAATCCAGACGGGAGATGACAAGTGCCTGGATTAGGACCTGCGCCGCTTCCTGCGTGAGGCAGGGTCGTACTCTGCGAATGTTGTAGAGCATGAACCTACAGGAACGGGTCACCGTCACAGTCACTTTGACTGGTTTCTGCTGGCTGCTGCCGTTGTCTGGTCTCACTGAGGAAAGCCTGATGAATACTAAAGCCAGCTCCTTTTTGCAGTTGTTTGGTGGTTTAGGCTATTCAAAAGCCACCTCCGTATGGATTTGAGGCCAAGTGGAATTTGCGCTGGTAAAAAGCCTACAGTGTTTAGCTGCTAATCGCTAGTCTTAATTCAGCGCAGCTAGCTAATGATGAGTTTCATTTCTCCCCCTAGCTCTGTGTTTTTCCTCTCCCTCCATCTCGTCAAAGGCTGGTTGTCAAACAGGATGGAGGAGAGTTGCCACTCTAATCTAAAGTAATTAACCAGTAGTCTACCAGTAGTCTACACGCCACTCACAGATGAAGCAACAGTTTACGTATCCTGCACTGTAGAGTAACTAACTAGCTCATCAGTCTTAAAAAGAGGAATACAATTATCATACATTTGGAATGAGGAGGATTCATTTGCATGTTCGTACTTATGGTGTGTAGCCTACGGTTCTGAATAGTTGATAACCCGTGTGAGGACAACCCCAATATCCCACAATGCACTCTGTTCTGACTCCTGTTCCATGGTACTGTGCATTGCAGTACGCTACCACGACCTTGCTGAAGGCAGCAGGCACAGAGTTTCCCTCTCTCTCGCTCCTTCTAAACTATCCCCCTCTTTTTCCCTCCCTCCTTTATCTTCTCTCCTGCATAAACCAGCTCTCTCTTTCTTCACTCCCTCTCTCCTCCATTCTGGGAGATCCCACCCCCTCTCACCCTCTTAGTACTGTCACTCTCCCACCCCATCTCACCCTCGTATTACTGTCACCCTCCCTCCCCCTCTCACCCTCTTAGTACTGTCACTGCAACATCTCATCCTATCTCTCTCCCTCTCTCCCCCCCCCCTCTCCCCCTCTCTCCCCTCTCTCCCTCTCCCCTCTCTCTCCCACTCTCCCCCTCTTCCTCTCCCCAGATCACCTGTTCAGGACTTCTTTGGCGAGGACGACGTGTTCATCGCGTGCGGCCCAGAGAAGTACCGCTACGCCCAGGATGACTTCCTGTTGGATCACAGTGGTAAGGCTTCTGTAGCCTTTGTGACTGGTAGGCCTGACTAACTAAATCTAACATCACCTGTATGTTGTGAACCTTGGTCTCTCTCATAGAATATATCTAGATTCCTGTTCTAGTGTCTGATTTCTATGGCCTCTCTGTCCCAACCCTTTCCTCCCTCTTTCCTTCCTATTTCCTTCATAGGGTGCGTGGGACATGCCAGGTCTCCCTCGGCAAAGAGGTCTTCTGACCTCAATGGGACTTCCTGGTTAAATAAAGGTCATAAAAATGCACACTATTCCATATAGAGCCTCCATAGGGCTCTGGTGAAAAGGAGTGTACTCTTTTGGGAATAGGTTGCCATTTTGGACGCACCCCTCCTTTCTGTCTCTCATAGTGTGTAGCTTCCCTAAAGAGATGTCAATGCCAAACCACTTTCCCCTTTTCATACTAGAAGTCAGGAATGGAAGTGTGTCATGGATAATAATCT
>NW_019942708.1:357147-366627 GCF_002910315.2 Salvelinus sp. IW2-2015 | reverse complement strand
AACCCTCCACCCCATCTCACCCTCGTATTACTGTTCACCCCTCCCACCCCCATCTCACCCTCCGTATTACTGTCACCCTCCCACCCCCTCTCACCCTCGTATTACTGTCACCCTCCCACCCCCTCTCACCCTCGTATTACTGTCACCCTCCCACCCCCTCTCACCCTCTTATTACTGTCACCCTCCCACCCCCTCTCACCCTCTTATTACTGTCACCCTCCCACCCTCTCTCACCCTCTTTTTACTGTCACCCCTCTCACCCTCTTATTACTGTTCACCCTCTCACCCTCTTTATTACTGTCACCCTCTCACCCTCTTATTACTGTCACCCTCTCACCTCTTTTTACGTCACCCTCTACCCTCTTATTACTGTCACCCTCCCACCCCTCTCACCATCTTAGTACTGTCACCCTCCCACCCCTCTCACCCTCTTATTACTGTCACCCCCGCTCACCCTCTTATTACTGTCACCTCCCACCCCATCTTACCCTCTTATTACTGTCACCCTCCCACCCCTCTTACCCCCTTATTACGGTCACCCTCCCACCCCCTCTTACCCTTATTACTGTCACCCTCCCACCCCCGCTCACCCTCTTATTACTGTCACCCTCCCACCCCATCTTACCCTCTTATTACTGTCACCCTCCCACCCCCTCTTACCCCCTTATTACTGTCACCCTCCCACCCCCTCTTACCCCCTTATTACTGTCACCCTCCCACCCCCTCTTACCCTCTTATACTGTCACCCTCCCACACCCTCTCACCCTCTTATTACTGTCACCCTCATCTCTCTCTTTGTCAACCATACAATTGTGAACGTTCATTTTCTCAGTTGAATGAGACTCATAATTGTTCTAAAAGTGGTTCCGGTGACTCGTGATGCTAAATCATGACTCTAACATAGTGTGATCATCACTCAATATCTTAATTCATTCCTCTCCTCCAAGGGGAGGAGACTATTGATTACAGTATGTGTGAGACTATCGGTCTGAACACACACAGATTCCTGACTTCTGTAGGGGAAAGTGGCTGCAGTCACATTTTGTAGGGTGTAGTTGTAGTAGTACATTCCATTCCAGGGTTCTTCAGTGAATGTCATTATGTGAATATGTACCATCCCCATGTTGAYAAGAAGACGTTCTTGAAAATCACTTAAAAGATGTCCGCAGCGATACCCCCTACTGCAGCAGGATATGGCCTCTTTAGTCCATAGCTAACCCATTGTTATCTTAAGCAGACCGATGTCAGTACAACTCCTCTGCAGTCCCCTATCCTCTGTTCTAGATAAGGTGGAGACAGGATGTACTGTATATAAAATCCAAACAGGCTAATTTCAGACACTTCTCCAAACTATTCCCAAGGTTCTAGCTACATCCTGTTTTCTTAGTGTTGCTCCTGTAACATAACATTTAAAGCTGCAATATGTCACTTTTTGGACAACCTAACAAAATTCACATAGAAATGCGAGGTATAGATCTGTCACTCGCATTGAAAGCAAGTCTAAGCAGCGGTAGATCTGTTCTATGTGCACTATTTCTATATGGCCCATTTTTAAGTTTAGTTTTTGTGTCTTTTTACTTTCGGTTTTGTACACCAGCTGAAAATATATTTCACAGCAGTTTAGATGGTACAATGATTCTCTACACTATACTTGCTTGTTTTTTCACATAAACAGAAATTAGGCAAACTATTAGCATGTTAGCAACAAGGAAATGGCAGAGTGATTTCTGCATAGTGCATCTTTAAAARACACACACACACACACACAGGTGTAAACACTGTTTGTTCTAACGATGAGTGTTTAGTTTCTTCAGCTGAATCTGTTCTTCAGTTGTTTTAGCGCTTCCTTGTCCTACTTCTCCTGCCATGCTCCATTTGAAGAATTAGGTCTTCTCAAAAACAAGTGTTTGCTCTAGGTWCCMCTTTTCAGCTGCTAAGTCTTTGCACAGTGTCTTACAGGAGTCCCAAGGGGCTGTTGCACTGTCAGACTCAATTGTGGAGAACAGTGTCAAATCCAAACACGGTTTAGGGAACGATATAAAAAGTKAACACTGCAAGTAAACAAACTTGCATGGTACAGTAGCTTGCATTGTAGTAAACAGAATCGCACCTGGGGTCTGCTCCAATAACAGGCTTGGGTCARGTCCACTTTATAGGGAATCATTTGTCTCCAATTGGCCACAGCTGGTTGGTACCTCCTCTGTGTTCATGGTGTCATAATAGCGTCTAACACTGTAACACCCCCCAATTAACAGCATCTGACATGAACCCAGACAGTTTAACCACTAGTCTCATTACAGTAACCAGTCATATGCTGCTCCTGAACGCAGCTTGCTCTGTCGTCAACGCTGCTAAAACAACTCTGTATCACAGGCGGTTGGTGGCACCTTAATTGGGGAGGACGGGGCTCGTGGTAGCGGCTGGAGCGGGATCAATGGAATGGTATCAAATACATTGAACACCTGGTTTCCATGTGTTTGATGCCATTCCATTCACTCCGTTCCACCCATTATTATGAGCCGTCCTCCCCTCAACAGCCTCCACTGTTTTATGTGTCTGTGCAGCACCACTAAAACAGTTGAACCACCAACCTCGTTACCCCGACACCTACTGCTCCAGCAGTGCAGCTCTGTCAGCTGGTGTACGCACCTCTGTGAAACGCTACTAACACAACGGCGTTACTAAACACGATAGGGTAATTACCACAGCTTGTGAATTTTTCATGGAGTTATGGCGCGCACAGACACAGACGACTGCACATGTGGTGTTCGTTTGGAAAAAGCAAATGCTTAACTGAGTTTTTTTTGTGGAAAGCTCTGCGTGAATGAAACATTCTTAACTTCTTGAACYCTCCGTACTTAATGCTTTCTCAAAGAGAGCCAATTATATTGAGAGCTAGTTCCTAGCTGGAGCTATTTTAGAARAGTTTGACTGGAACACTGGGGACTCTATTGAATTGTGCTAGATAGGAAATGAGGTCGGTGTGTGACGGTGTGTGAGTGTGGTTTTAACCCTGTSTGTGTTGTCTTCACAGAATGCCGGGTGCTCAAGTCCTCATACTCMGCTCGCTCGCCCACTCCAACGAGGGCTACTGGGAGCAAGAGCCCTGGACTCTCACGCCGTATCAAGTCCCCTGGCATAGGTATACACATGCATGCACGTACACACAAACAAACACACACACAGTTATTGGGTGATGGACTGAGTAACTGATTTTCATCTGACACTAACTAGTGTAATCACCTCAAAAAGAGTTGCAGGAATTTGGCAGGCTACAGGCCATGTGGCCAATTACCGAACATTTATCTTATGCTCAGTTAGAAATTGATTATGAGGCTTTAAGTTGGAAATTGAAACCTCGAGTTGTAAAATTGTTTTTTGCAATTCTCTTTCTCTCTGCAGTAAGAAGACCAATCCATTACTCCACCAGTAGCCAGTCTCCTGTTAAATCCCCAGGTAAGCCTGTTGACATCCTGCACTGCCCACTCTATTGGCCCATTACCCAACCACAACAAACCACTCATTTTCATCTAGCTAGCTATCATTACTAGGACCTTGAGTTTTCCCCTGAGCATGAAGCCCAACCAGGAATAACTCCTGGCCTTAATCATCACCACAATATGTTAACAATAATCACTACATGAGTCTTTCTCAGAGAGGGCACCAATTAAACCCTTTTGAAGTTCCTGAATGCTTGGAGTCTTGGTCAGTGCACCCGTGGCCTGAGGTTGACCTTGTGGCTAACGGGGCCCTGTGAGAGGTCCAGTTAGTCTCTTTCAGACCAGTATATTGTAATGTCAGTCAGACTCCTGCTGTGTAGGGAAGTGCCATCAATTACTCTGAAGGAGCTCTGCTCCACTGTGGACCTCCCTGGCCTGCCACCCTGACCCAAGACTATTTAAAGATCTCTGGATATCTCTCTCTTTCTCCCCCTCTCTTTCTCTGGCCCTTGCTCTCTCTCTTTTTCGCTCTCTATTTTTCTTTCCTCTCTTCCTGCCTCTGGCCCAGAAACTCTCTCTGGCTTCTYCAGTATGCATCTAATCTGAGCACAGACTGGTGCAGGACTGGCTGATACAAACCCATGTACTAAATTAGCCTCAGTGCTTTAGTCTTCAGCTGCTTTCACTGAGCCCTTCTAATTGAATTGAATAATCACATCAGTTGTCTGGCATCACATTCCCTAGTAGGTGCTGTACTGTATTGGTGTTTCTGACTGTTGTTCGCAGGTCCAGATTGGTTGTCTCAGGGAACGGGTACAGCGTGTGGCAGTGTACCTGCCAAGAACCTAGAGTGTGTGGCAGATGAGGCCTTTCACAGAAATACACTACCATTACCAATACAGCCGAGTTCTCCAAAGAAAGGCCATGCCTGGCCCTGTTGTTTGAGGAGAGGACTGTTTGTGACACAGGGAGGTTCCTGGAGGTAGGCTGCTTGAGGTACCCTTGAAACCTCAGGGTCGTAGCTTTTGTGTGGCCTTAGCTGCAGACAGATTATCCAGGCAGCCTACAGAGGCACCTGGGGTGACCCTGCGTGTCTGTCTGCTGGAGCCAAACACAACCTGCTTCCCCCCCACAGGGGACCGGACAGGAAGTTGGACAGTCACACACAGTTCTAGACACGAAACGCCACACTACACCTGAAGAAAATCTAGCACTCTGTGTTAAGGAAAGGTCATGGACTTGAATTCGTAGTGGAGAACTGTTAGTACAGAGCTTTGTCAACTCAGTGAAAGTAAACCCATTCAAAGTGCACTTTGTTGTGTCACAAATGGATTTCCTGCCCTATCGTATATCACTTCCTGTGATAGAGGCATTTCCTTTAGTGTTCWAAGAAATTAAGAAAAATAGAATACACAATGTAATAACAGTAATACACTTTTAAACAGCCACATCTCTCCAGAGTAAAAAGGACTTCCTCTCTCGTTTGCCCTTCCCCACATCAGCACATCCTGTTGGGCCAACCCTAGCCCTATCATTGTCTTACTATGGCTTCCTCCCTCTCTCTTTTCTCTCTCTCTCTCCTCTCCAGTCAATGGTGTCCCCAGCAGTACGATCTCCACCCCCAAGTCCACCAAATCCAACAGCTCCTCCCCCACCAGCCCCCGAAGTATACACAGCTTCAAGGTAAGTCTCACACACACACACACACACACACACACACACACACACACACACTGTGTCTCACACACACACCACCTATAATCTCCAGATAATGATATTGTACGGTATGTACCTGTATAGGAAGAGTGATTGTATATTTAGACATATGCTATAAATAACCATATAGTAGCAAATGATTTAACCTCAAGTGCACTAGATCAGGAATAGTGGTTGGCCAGAACACTTGAATCTGTTGACAGTGGAGACAACAGCACTTAAACTTTCTCAAGATGATTATTACAGTTTGGCAACACCTACACCGTGTTTACTTGGCAGGTCCATAACGTTTGATAGAACTTAGTTACTCTGAAAGACATCACAAAATAACGTATTGAAAAGAAAGATTGATGATGTAATCCACCCAGTTCAAAGGTGTTTCACCTTGAGACTCCTCCTTTAGAGAGTGTACTAAATAATGCATACATTTTTCTAGTCCAGGTAACAGAAATAAGCCTTATGGTCCGTGTARTTCTAGAAGTGTTGAAAGAYCTTCTCTTCCATAATAGAAAYGATTACTGAGATGACTTGGCYGATTCTYTCGRATGTGAAAGCCAAGAATGCTTGAAAAAGCAGTCTTATAATAACCCATATAACCTATTCAAACAGCCATCACAGCTGTCTCTTTTGGAAAAAGCCTCTCGTCAAATTATTCATTATTTTCAACATTGGTCATCATTTCGATCCATTAGAGTTAGTGTTTCCTCTTTCTCTGCCTGATAAGTGACAGTAGGGGAGGCAGACAGTTCCTAACACCCTGTAAGACAGTTCCTAACACCCTGTACTGTTCTGAAGGGCAGAACACTTATTTTACGCTAAATGCATAATTAACACAGTGATATACATACCTGCTCACTTTGTTTTGAGTTTGGGTAGGCACCCAACGTCCACAGAATGGAGAACTGTAAGAGCAATACAGAGAAGACGATTCTACAAAAACACGTTCTTAGCTTTCCATTGAGCTACCTATCTAATAATTGATTTAAAGTCTAATATCAAACATTTTCTTACCAAACTAACTGTGAACAAAAATATACATCCAACATGCGACAATTTCAAAGATTTTACTGAGTTACAGTTCATATAAGGAAATCAGTCAATTGAAATAAATTCAAAAGGCCTGCACAAGTACAGTGAAATGCTTAACTTGCTAGCCCTTCCCYACAGTGCAGTATTCAATATCAAAATAGTATAACAAAAAAAACCACAAGAAATAAGAGAGGGAAAAAAACAAACAGAAGAATGTAAGCCATATACAGGGTAAGTGCCAGTACCAAACTATACATTTTAATTGCGGGGGTGTTTTGTATTAGTTTCCTGTCAGAYCTCTGAAGCACTATAAAACACTACGGGGATCCATGAGCTGGTTATCCTGACACACTCTGCCATGGCATTATATTGGATTTCAAATGCATGCTACTTAAAGCAAAACCATTAGTCAATGTCCCTAGATCCCAGGGCTTAGTTCTGGATCGATGTTATGAAGCGGACCTGTCCTGTTGTATTACTCTGGAGATGTAACTGGCTAATTCGATCGCCCTGCTAGTATTGATGTCAAAACAAAGCATTYGATTGGGAGTCACGTAACCAACAATTGTGCCCAGCTAACCTTGGTCCAGCTAACCTTGACCTCTAATCCATTGTTTGTGCCATATTTGATATTTATAGTTGCCATGGTGTTGCGTGTGTCCAGGTTTTGACTTGAGTGGTGGCTGAAAGGGGAAGGATGCTGACCTCTGTTTTTTTTTCTCTCCTTCCCTCCTCTCTTCATCTCTTACTTTCTTTCTGTCCTCCTTTCCAGATTCCGCCACATCACACGTCTGCCACCAATGTGAACGTGTCTTCACACGGTCTGGAGCTGGCCAATAACATGAGTCCTGAGGGTAGGTGTCCCCTTTGACATTTTCTTCATTTCTGTTTTCTCTCCTCCTCCTCCTTGCCTCGCCACTCTACTCCTGTCCTCATCCCCCCCTTCTCCTCTCAACCTCTCCCTTCTCCTCCCTTCTTCTGTTCTCCTCTCCTCCTTTCTCCTCCCCTCCCTACTCTTCTTCCACTCCCCTCTCCTTTCCTCCCTTCTCTTCTTCTGTTCTCCTCTTCTCCTCTCCTCCCTTCTTCTACTCCTCTCCTCTCTTTACCCTGTGTCATCCTGTCTCCGTGCCAACTCTCACAGCTCCTGCCTGCACCCACTCACCCCTAAACACGTGGCCCAATGCATCCCCAATCCCCCCTAGGGCCTCAATGCAGGTTCAGGTTGTTATATTAGAATTGCTTACTCAGCGACACGTGCCGCATCACAGCAGCACTCACAACAGAGGGACAGAGAAGTGTGATGCGGAGAACAAGTGAAATAACCTGTGTGCTTCTGCGTGAGACAGCCAGGCGGTATCAACACGTCTTTGGGCTGTGTGTCTGCATAATATTACTGGTTGCTCTTTAGGAGAGGCCAGACATTAGTTCTAGGGTAGGAGCTAGGCTGCCTGGGTTAATGGGCAATTAATGAGTTTATCCTTTGATTAGATTAAAACGCATTGATCCTTTATTTCATCCGCTTTGTCTTAACATAAGTTGTGGAAACTCCAAAGAGATCATATTCATTTCACTGCAATGCAAGTTTTACCAGAGTAAGTACTTGTAGGTATTGTGCGTCATTCTARYCTGAGTGTCCAAAACATTATGAACACCTGCTCTTTCCATGACARAGACTGACCAGGTGAATCCAGGTGAAAGCTWTGATCCCTTATTGATGTCACTRGTTAAATCCACRTCAATCAGTGTAGATGAAGGGGAGGYGACKGGTTAKWYAAGGARTTTTAAGCCTTGAGACAATTGAGACATGGATTGTGTGTGCCGTTCAGAGGGTGAATGGTCAAGACACAAGATTTAAGTGCCTTTGAACGGGGTATGATAGTAGGTGCCAGGCGCACCGGTTTGTGTCAAGAACTGCAACGCTGCTGGTTTTTTTTACAGTCAAGTTTCCTGTGTGTATCAAGAATGGTCCACCACCCAAAAGACATCCAGCCAACTTGGCACAGCTGTGGGAAGCATTGGAGTCAACATCGGCCAGCATTCCTGTTGAACTCTTTCGACACCTTGTAGAGTCCTTGCCCTGACTAATTGAGGCTGTTCTGAGGGCAAAGGTGGGGATGCAACTCAAATATTAGGAAGGTGTTCTTAATGTTTTGTTCAGTCTGTATATATGTGGGCAACAGGAAGTAACTGAAAGAGCATTCTGATGTGCCCCGTTGTAACACGTCTCTCCTCATCAGTTAACGGCAACAGCTGTAGCTCTATCACAACCGTCCTGGATAAGTACAAGGTCGGCAAGGTCATAGGAGACGGAAACTTTGCAGTGGTGAAAGACTGTGTAGAACGGTATGTAAATTAAGAATGATATTACATTTCTTTACATCTCATTGATGGATTTAAAACCTAATTTTAACTTCTCGCTTGACCGGAAGTTTCATAGCATACCAATTGTACTTTCATATTTGTAATGAATGTTCACTAGGCTGCTGGACTTAAAAAGCCCTATTTATAAATGACCACGTTGATCAGTAGCTTTCAATGTGACTTAATAAGCGCCARGTCACATGTCATAACTGCTTCTAAGGCTGAATGACTGCAGGCATTTATAGAATATAAGTAAGCATTTACTGTTTGTTTATGTGCGTGTGTGTCTGGGGTTCAGCCCATGAAATCCACTTCATTACCGTTTCCTTTTTGACTCAGCAATTTGTCTGTAATATACAGAGAGAAGACTCCTTCCTCTAATCAGAAGGGCTAGACGCTCCAATACACTGTCACGCACTGTCTGATGCTTCAGCCTATGACTGTGTATGAGGATGCAACACTGTTCAGTCTACTGTTGGATAGAACTTAGAATCTTAGTTTGTGATGAAACAAAAAAATAAGMGCCTTTCAAACTTGTTAAAAAATGTTATGGATTGGCAGATGGTTGCACATGATTTGGGTTGGTTTGAAGGATTTACAGTAAATACGATATACCATGATTTGGGTTGGTTTGAAGGATTTACAGTAAATACGATATACCATGATTTGGGTTGGTTTGAAGGATTTACAGTAAATCGATATACCATGATTTGGGTTGGTTTGAAGGATTTACAGTAAATACGATATACCATCATTTGAAGGACTAGTGTTGCTGTATGTCTTTATAGGTCCACTGGGAAGGAGTATGCACTGAAGATCATTGACAAGGCCAAGTGCAGTGGAAAGGTAAAGAGAGCGAGAGAGAGGAGAATATTGTTGCCACTGTATTTCTTTGACTGTGTCACCCAATAGCAGCTGAGCTCAGCAACCCAGG
>NW_019942708.1:338084-355491 GCF_002910315.2 Salvelinus sp. IW2-2015 | reverse complement strand
ACTCTTTCCTCTGGTCTAAACAAAGATCCCAATGCCCCAGGGCAGTGATTGGGGACACTGCTCTGTGTAGGGTGCCGTCTTTCGGATGGGACGTTAAACGGGTGTCCTGAACTCTCTGAGGTCATTAAAGATCCCATGGCACTTATCGTAAGAGTAGGGGTGTTAACCCGTGTCCTGGCTAAAGTTCCCATCTGCCCTCTCCCATCACGGTCCACCTAATAATCCCCAGTTTACAATTGGCTCATTCATCCCCTCCTCTCCCCTGTAACTATTCCCAGGTCGTTGCTGCAATGTAGACACGTGTTCTCAGTCAACTTACCTGGTAAAATACGGTAAAATAAACTAAATAGAACTAAAAACGTCAATGCAGTCTGTTCTTGAGTAGATGTGGAGGTTTATGCGTATGGGTTTTAGCCAGGGATGTATCGTGGTTTCTAGCTGATGTTGAAGTGGTATAGCTAGGGTTTGGCAGACCTGAGGTGTGTGATTGCCAGTCAGTTATTAGCAAGTATGTGCCAAATGTTAGCTGAAGATGTTAGTTATGTAGCGAGGGTGTACTTCATAGTCTTACATCACATAGATGATGATGTAGGTCACGCTTTACTAAGGGTTTTAGCGACTAGGCCGATGTATACAAGCAGTGATTCGACTAGGTGACTGAGATTAGCATAAGGAGATTTGACACGGAGTTGCTATGGAGTTTGCACTTAGGAGTCTATAAGACAGGGGTGCTCAAGAGTTTAGCAGGGTGCCCCTAAGAGTGTTTTATTGTCTAGGGTTTAGCAGGGGTTGTGATTTGTCCAGTTGGTTCTAGTTGATGTGGATGGTTCTGTCGCTCAACGAAGTGTTATCTTCACGCCCGAGGATGGTAGCCAGTGTTCTCTTCTGCACTGTCGAGGCTTGTGCGAGTTGGTTCTGAGTTCTATGCTGTGGTGCTATTTCAGTGTTCTATCTCAGCAGAAGAGTTGGAAGTCCTGTGATGGTCTGGTGTTTTTGGACCGCACAAACGGACACCAAAGACGACACAAGGTGAACACGGTTTATAGGTGCATTCGCAGCGTAGAACAGGTTGGGTTAGAGCAGCCGTAGGGGCGTTGTCTGGGGGGTAGTGGTGCTTGGCGGGAGGCTGTGCCTGCTGTGACAGAAGAGGCCAGCTGTCAACCAACTGTCTCCTACCAACTGTGTGTGTGTCTGTGTGTGTGTGTGGTCAAAGGACCACCAGCCATGCCCTCGATGCTGAGACAGACAGACAGACAGACAGACAGACAGACAGACAGACAGACAGGCAGACAGACAGACAGCTGTGGGTATTTGGCAGGACACACACACACACACACACACACACACACACATATATATATATTTGGGGATGTAATAGTTTGTTCACTCTTTCAAGATTGTATTTTTTTCCAATTAGGTCCTAGGCCCACATCATTGATACTGCTATCAGTATTGATTAGATGGATCATTTGATTAGGTCCTAGGCCTACAACATTTCAAATCAAATTGTATTTGACAATAATAACGAGGTTATATACAGGGGGTACCGGTACAAAGTCAATGTGCCGGGGTACAGATTAGTCAAGGTCATTTTTAAAGTGACTATGCATAGATAATAAACATGGGGGGCATTTGATTAATTATTCAGCAGTCTTATGGCTTGGGGGTAGAAGCTGTTAAGGAGCCTTTTGGTCCTAGACTTTGCGCTCCGGTACCGCTTGCCGTGCGGTAGCAGAGAGAACAATGTATAACTTGGGTGACTGGAGTCTTTGACAATATTTTGGGTCTTCCTCTGACACCGTCTGGTATATAGGTCCTGGATGTCAGGAAGCTTGGCTCCAGTGATGTATTGGGCCGTTCACACTACCCTCTGTAGCGCCTTCCGGTCAGATACCGAGCAGTTGCCATACCAGGCAGTAATGCATCCAGTCAGGATGCTCTCGATGGTGCAGCTGTAGAACATTTTTGAGGATCTGGGGCCCCATGCCACATTTTTTCAGTCTCTCGAGGGGGAAAMGGTGTTGTCGTGCCCTCTTCACAACTGTCTTTGTGTGTTTGGGAGAAGTTGTTGTCCTGGCACCACACTCTCAGGTCTCTGACCTCCTCCCTATAGGCTGTCTCATCGTTGTCGGTGATCAGGCCTACCACTGTTGTGTCGTCAGCAAACTTAATGATGGTGTTGGAGTCTTGCTTGGCCACGCAGTCGTGGGTGAACTGGGAGTACATGAGGGGACTAAGCACGCACCCCTGAGGGGCCAGGGTTGAAGTGTCAGTGGTGCAGATGTGTTGTTACCTACCCTTATCACCTGGGGGCGGCCCTTCAGGAAGTCCAGGATCCAGTTGCAGAGGAGGTGTTTAGTCCCAGTGTCCTTAGCTTAGTGATGAGCTTTTGAGGCACATATGGTGTTGACACTGAGCTGTAGTCAATGAAACAGCATTCTTCACATACGTAGGTGTTCCTTTGTCCAGGTGGGAAAGGGCATTGTGGAGTTCGTATGAGATTGAATCATCTATTGATCTGTTGTGGCGGTCTAGTGGGTCTAGAGTTTCCGGCATGATGGTGTTGATGTGAGCCTTGACGCACCTTTCAAAGCACTTCATGGCTACTGACGTGAGTGCTACCAGGCGGTAATCATTTAGGAGGTTACACTTTGCATTCTTGGGTCAGGGACTATGGTGGTACTGCTTGAAACATGTGGGTATTAGACTCGTCAGGACAGGTTGAAAATGTCAGTGAAGACACTTGCCAGTTGGTCCGTGCATGCTTTGAATGTACGTCCTGGTAATCCGTCTGGCCCATCCGGCTTTTGCTCACATCGGCGACGGAGAGCGTGATCACACAGTTATCCGGAACACGCTGGTGCTCTCAGGCATGCTAAAATGTTGCTTTCCATTAAGCAGAGCATAAAAGGCATTTAGCTCATTCGTAAGGCTCGCACATTGTGCAGCTCGCGGACTGGGTTCTCCAATTTGTAGTCTGTAATATTATTTCAACACCTGCCACATCTGACGAGCGTCAGAGCCGGTGTAGTAGCCTGTATTGCCCGCTTTGCCATGGTTTGATCTGAGGGCCATAGTGGGATTTCTGATAAGCGTCCGAGTTATTGTCCCGCTCCTTGAAAGCGGCAGTCTAGACTTTAGCTCGGTGCGGGTGTTAATGTAATCCATGGCTTTTGGTTGGGAAATACGGTCACTGTGGGGACGACATCGTCAGATGAAGCCAGTGCTGAGGTCGTGTTCTCTCACTGCCATTGGGATGAATCGCGGAACATATTCCAGTCTGTGCTAGAAAAATTGGCCTGTTAGCGTTAGCATCCGATCATCTGACACTTCTGTATTGAGATACAGTAATAAGCCTGATCCTAGACACTGTACAAGCTGTCCTAGAAACTGTAACACTAGCTGATCCTAGACACTGTAACACAGCTGATCCTAGATCTGTAACTAGCTGACCAAGATAATGTAACTAGCTGTCTAGAATACTGTAACTGCTCTCTAAGAACACTGTAACTAGCTGAATCCTAGATCACTGTACATAGCTGATCCTAGACACACTTAACTAGCTGATCCTAGACACTGTAACTAACTGATGCCTAGACACTGTAACTAGCTGATTCCAGACACTGTAAATGCTGATCCTAGACACTGTAACTAAGCTGATCCTAGACATGTAACAGACCTGATCTAGATCAATAGCTACTAGATATGTTCTAGCTGACCTAGATACTGTTTCTAGCTGATCCGTAGATACTGTATCTAGATGATCCTATGACACTGTAACTAGGCTGATCCTGCCTGTAAGGATCCAGCTGTAACTAGCATATCTAGAACTGTAACTAGCTGATCCATAGACACTGTGAAACTAGCTGATCCTAGATCACTGTATCACCTGAAGATAGCTGATCCTAGACACTGTAACTAGCTGATCCTAACATGTAACTAGCTGATCCTGTGGACACTGTGAATGTAGCTGATCCTACGGCACTGTAACTAGCTGATCCTGGACATGATTGATAACTAGCTGATGCTAACACTGTAACCAGCTGATCCTGGACATTCTGTAACTACGCTGCATCCTAGACACATGTAACTACAATGAACACGAAAATAACGACAATAAACTAATACAACAGTAGACAGTATCCGAGAAAACCAATTACTAAAGCAAGTTAAGCCCTGATCTAGACTGTAACTAGCTGCATCTGCCCTGACTTACGCTGATCCTGTGATCCTGTCACAGCTGTCCTGCACTGTCCAGCGATCCTAGACACTGTAACTAAAGCTGAAATCCTAGACAACTGTAACCCAGCTGATCCTAGACATGATCTATTGATCTAGATACGTTGATACTGAATCTAGAATGCTAGCTGATCCTAACTGAAACTGCTACAGTATTGTGGACAGCCAGTAGTCAGTGTGTAAAGTTAATGAACAGATCACATGTACCACAACGACCTCTTCAGACACATCATTTAGGCTCAGTTGAAGGGAGAAAGGAATCCGTTCAATAATAATGTTTTCTTCATTGCACTAGGTAGAATAATAACATTGATGAGATGTAGTCTACGTATGTCTGTAGTCATGGCTGCCGTCATATCTTACATTGAGGAGATTCTAGATGACTGTATGTCTGTAGTCATGGCAGCCGTCACATCTTACATTGATGAGATCTGTATATTGTAGTCAGGCAGCCGTCATATCTTACGATGAGATCTAGATGACTGTATGTCTGTAGTCATGGCAGCCGTCATATCTTACATTGATGAGATCTATATATCTGTAAGTCATGGCAGCCGTCATATTCTTACATTGATGAGATTAGATGACTGTATGTCTGTAGTCATGGCAGCTCATATCTTACATTGATGAGATCTAGAACTGTATGTCTGTAGTCATGACAGCCGTCATATTACATGGATGAGATCTAGATGACTTGTATGTCTAGCATGGCAGCCGTCATATCTTACATTGATGAGATCTGTATGTCTGTAGTTGGCACCGTCATATCTTACATTGATGAGATCTGTATGTTCTCTAGTCTTGGCAGCCGTCATATCTTACATTGATGAGATGCTGTATGTCTGTAGTCTTGCAGCCGTCATATCTTACATTGATGAGATCTAGATGACTGTATGTCTGTAGTCATGGCAGCCGTCATATCTTACATTGATGAGATCTGTATGTCTGTAGTCTTGCAGCCGTCATATCTTACATTGATGAGATCTAGATGACTGTATGTCTGTAGTCATGGCAGCCGTCATATCTTACATTGATGAGATCTAGATGACTGTATGTCTGTAGTCATGGCAGCCGTCATATCTTACATTGATGAGATCTAGATGACTGTATGTCTGTAGTCATGGCTGCCGTCATATCTTACATTGATGAGATCTAGATGACTGTATGTCTGTAGTCATGGCCCGTCATATCTTACATTGATGAGATCTAGAGACTGTATGTCTGTAGTCATGGCAGCCGTCATATCTTACATTGATGAGATCTAGAGATGACTGTATGTCTGTAGTCATGGCAGCCGTCATATCTTACATTGATGAGATCAGTGTATGTCTGTAGTCATGGCAGCCGTCATATCTTACATTGAATGAGATCTGTATGTCTGTAGTCATGGCAGCCGTCATATCTTAACTTGATGAGATCTAGATGACTGTATGTCTGTAGTCATGGCAGCCGTCATATATTACTTGATGAGATCTGGATGACTGTATGTCTGTAGTCATGGCAGCCGTCATATCTTACATTGATGAGATCTAGATGACTGTATGTCTGTAGTCATGGCGCCGTCATATCTTACATTGATGAGATCTAGATGACTGTATGTCTGTAGTCATGGCAGCCGTCATATCTTACATTGATGAGATCTAGATGACTGTATGTCTGTAGTCATGGCAGCCGTCATATCGTTTCAATGGAGAAACAGATCATCTGAAAGGGCCATATTTCTTCCGTTGCCTTGGTGCTCTGGAATATTGCATTTTTGATATGTACTGTAGCCTATTTCATCAAGAATAATTTTGACAATGCGTTTTTCTTCCCATTGCTTGCTTGAATATTACATTGACGATATGTAACATTGAAGGCGTTGAATAAGGCATTTTTCTTTCCATTGTCTTTATAGAATATTCCATTGATGAGATCTAGCCTAGTCTAGTGTTGTCTGTGTGTATTATTCAAGGATTTGGGTCCTGCTTAGACCCTCCGCCCTATTCTAGGTTGTCACGAATTAGCCTAAACTAMGCAGCTCAGTGGATATCCCTAGTGGTCCTAGTCCTGTAATCTTCAGAAACTTGACCGTTGGACAGCGGTCATGTTTCTTTTAAGCCTTGTTACGTGTTTAAATGACACACTAAAAATAAGGGTTCCTCAAGGGTTCTTTGGAAGASTGATGCTTCTATGTGGAACCGTAGTGACCCAAAGAAAAAACGAACAATTTGATACATTTTCCGAATGCACTGTAGAACCTTCAAAAAAGGGTTCCACATAGGCTAGTACCAAAAGGGTTCCGCTATGGTTAAATGCCAAAGAATGCTTGTTTGGCACTGTGTAGAACCATTTGTTTTTTRGTGTGTAGGATGTGCATACATATAGTCTAGCCTGCGCTAGTTGTCAAGGTTAAACACAGTAAAAACCCTAACGTTGCTCTTGGTTGCTGTACATATACATTAGGCTAGCCCTGTGTGCTCCTGTTTGATCGAAGTTAGACAGAATCCCCAACGCTGCTCAGGGCTGCTTTTTCTACATCATAACATCCCCTACATGTTTAAATTAACATTGGCACACAGCCTGCTGTGTAGTATACTCCTATTTGTCTAGTTAGATAAGATACAACCCCGCCAGCCTTGCCTGTGTTCTTTTATTTATCTAGTATCTGTACCCTTCTACTATATGCTCCTGGCTCTTCTTCCTGTATCACAACCAATGTCTTCTGCGCTCTGTGCAGGAGTCTGTGTCAGTCCTATGCTCTGCTCCTAGCTGTGTGTGTCAGTCTGTGTAACAGTATCTCTTCATGTTTAAAGTTAAAGATCTGCATAGCCTGTGTCCTCCTATTTGTCGAGTGCAACCCTGCCTTTGGCTCCCAGGTCCTACTCTGCTCTGAGCAGGACTGTTGTGTGTCAGGTTGTGTAACAGTATCTCCACTACGTATCCAGGAGAGGCCCATCTCAGGGAGAACTAGACATAAACGTATTCTAATTTCAGCTAATGTAATTATCCACAGCTCCCTTGTCTTCTGAGGGCTTTATTCCAGCTAAAATGTAATTATTCCAGCTCCTTGTTCTGAGGGCTTTATTCAGCTAAATGTAATAGCCGCGCCCTTTACATTCCAGGCTATCAGAATGTAATTATCCACGAGCTCCCTGCAGTATCCGGAAGGCACCAAACACACACACTGAGAGAGAGAGAGAGAGAGTTCTATAGAGTAATTGATGAGGTAGTTAGATCAGCGCTCCCTTGTCATTGCTGGACAGGATCTAGTCATCGAGCTAATGTCGGAGCTGTCCAGCTCTAATGAGAATGTATTGTCATCATGCTGCATGCACAGTGTAGAGTATTCAGCGTAAATGGATATTTAGCAACCGTCTCGGCATGCAGATGCTACGGAGGGCGAAGGTGCGTGTGACTTCGGGAGAGGATTCACAGAATGGTTTATTCAGCTTTAATGTTAAGTTAGGTCCACAGCTCCCTCCCCTAGTTTCTGAGGGCTTTATTTCAGACTAAAATGTAATATCCGACGAAGCTCTCCTCGCGATTGTCGAGGGGGTTTGACAATCGTTGCATTGTTTCCTCCTTCCATGCCTGGTTTTGTTCCTTCTATTGTCTTTCTCCTGCAGCGTTGCAGTGATATAATTCCAGTTTGAGAAATTGTGAAGATGAAGAGAGAGTGATCATCAGCAGAGAGAGAAACCACGCTACTTCACAGCGCGCCCAGATCCTATAATTGTGGCAGAGAGAGTAGTGAAAGGCTGACTGCTAGTTTTAGTCCGGCTTAATCAAAGCGGACACGTGTTTGGCTGTGTTCGCAGTACACCGACTTCATTCCCAAGGCTGTTTCCCACACTTCATTTTTCTTTGCCTCAAATTAAAACCTAATTTGAGTGTCTTAAAGTGAAAGGCCTGGGTGACTCTTTCATATCAAATGGCTAAAACCACCATGGAGACTCATCGAGGATGCATGAGAAGTAGAACAAAACGTGAAATATGACCTGAAGCACGTTGGACTGTTTGATCCAACATTAAAACATGTTTGATTGTTGGAAACCGCGATGTTTATTCCTGGTTAGCTCTTTAGTTTTTTTGCCTATATTAATATTCAAAACCTTTGTATAAGAAATCAAACATGTACTGGCACTACTAGGACCTATATAAATACCAACATACATGTACTGCCCTACTAGGACCTATATTAAATACCAATACATGTACTGGCCCTACTAGGACCTATATTAAATACCAAAACAGGTACTGGCCCTACTAGGACCTATATTAAATACCAATACATGTACTGGCCCTACTAGGACCTATATTAAATACCAATACATGTACTGGCCCTACTGGACCTATATTAAATACCAATACATGTACTGGCCTACTAGGACCTATATTATATTATTACCAAAACATGTTTGGATATTTTGCATCAAAATAAGAGAAATGTGTTTTCACTGTTTGAGGAGGAAAACTGCTTGTTTTATTTCCATATCCAAAGGCTTTTGTTTAGATTTGATAGCCCTGTCATATACATTAGCCCAATAATAAAGTGTTTTAAACAAGCTCAGAGGGGAACGGTGTGGGTTTACCAAACAGTAACACAACCGCTGCTCTTCTCTAAGACAATCATTTAATACTGCTAGTCTTCAGTACACAATCTGTCTGAACGTCAGGCTCTGAATCAAAAGTTCCTATTCAATTGGAGGCAAGATGGCTGTCACATCTATTTATCTGGAGGTCAAGATGGCTGCCACATCCTATTTAATCTGGAGGTCAAGATGGCTTGTCACATCCTATTAATCTGGAGGTCAAGATGGCTGTCACATCCTATTTTAATTCTGGAGGTCAAGATGGCTGTCACATCCTATTTTTAATCTGGAGGTCAAGATGGCTGTCACATCCTATTTATCTGGAGTCAATTGGCTGTCAATCTATTTGTATCTGGAGTCAGATGGCTGTCAGATCCTATTTAATCTGGATCTAGATGCGCTGCACATCCTATTGACTGGAGGTCAAGATACTGTCACATCCTATGTTTATCTGGAGGTCAATATGGCTGTCACATCCTATTTATCTGGAGTAAAGATGGGCTGTCAACCCACGATCTCAACTATCACCCTTACTTTCATGTACCTGTCTTCAGTTTTCAGTCCAGAAGGGATGAGGGGACTGGGGTATTGACACAGGAACCTGTAGTAACCTGTTTTCAGTCCAGAAGGGATGAGGGGACTGGGGTATGGACACAGGAACCTGTAGTAACCTGTTTTCAGTCCAGAAGAGATGAGGGGACTGGGGTATTGACACAGGAACCTGTAGTAACCTGTTTTCAGTCCAGAAGGGATGAGGGACTGGGGTATTGACACAGGGACCTGTAGTAACCTGTTTTCAGTCCAGAAAAGATGAGGGACCGGTATTGACACAGGACTGTAGTAACCTGTTTTCAGTCCAGAAGGATGAGGGGACCGGGGTATTGACACAGGGACCTGTAGTAACCTGTTTTCAGTCCAGAAAAGATGAGGGGACCGGGGTATTGACACAGGGACCTGTAGTAACCTATTTTCCAGTCCAGAAGAGATGAGGGGACCGGGGTATTGACACAGGGACCTGTAGTAACCTCATTTTATTTACAGGGCAGGTTGTTGAATCTCTTATATCAAAGCAGTAATTTTAGAAGGAGAAAACATATTTTCATTTCCCCTGTTTTCATGTTTTCACTCAGGAGGAATGGTGGGACCGGGGTATTGATGCAGGGACCTAGGTATGTACAGGTCAGGTTGAATAAGGGCCTGCTTGTTTACAGACCAGAGCAGGTTGAAGGTTGAATCTCCCATATCAAAGCCATGATTACAAGAAGAAAAATATCACTTTATTGATCCATTTTCTGAACAGTCTCTGTAATGTCTTCTGCTTTTGAACCCCCCAAGACACAAAAACACCCCCCCACCAGGTTGGAATCACAGTTTAGTGAGATGATCAGCAGTTTCCATCAGATTCTGTTGTTGTTACAACAGTTATGTTGTTCCTATAGCCTAGTTCCGTCGGTTCTACAGTTCCGTAGTTCTACAGTTCCGCAGTTCTACAGTTCCGCAGTTCTACAGTTCCGTCAGTTCTACAGTTCCGCAGTTCTACAGTTCCGTCAGTTCCGCAGTTCTACAGTTCCGTCAGTTCTACAGTTCCGCAGTTCTACAGTTCCGTCAGTTCTACAGTTCTGCAGTTCTACAGTTCCGTCGGTTCTATAGTTCCGCCACCAACTGTGTTAATTTATTGTGTTTGTGTTCCAAGATTCGCTGCCTGGTCCAACCTCTCCCATTTCCTCCTTCATAATTCACAGACTCATTGGAGTGCTGCTAAGAATAGCTTGTTATTAAGTTTCTTGGCATGGAGATACACACCACATTATGGTGCACACATATGGTGGAAGGATGCTCTCCTCCTACACCCTCCTACAGTATGCTCTGTAGAACTAGATGGATGCTCTCCTACAGTATGCTCTGTAGAACTAGAATGATGCTCTCCTCCTACACCCTCCTACAGTATGCTCTGTAGAACTAGATGGGATGCCTCCTACAGTATGCTCCGTAGAACTAGATGGATGCTCTCCTCTACAGTATGCTCCGTAGAACAGATGGATCTCTCTCTACAGTATGCTCTGTAGAACTAGATGGATGCTCTCCTACAGTATGCTCTGTAGAACTAGATGGTGCTTCCTCCTACAGTATGCTCCGTAGAACTAGATGGATGTCTCCTCCTACAGTATGCTCCGTAGAACTAGATGGATGCTCTCCTCCTACAGAGTATGCTCGTAGAACTAGATGGATGCTCTCCTACAGTATGCTCTGTAGAACTAGATGAATGCTCTCCTACAGTGCTCCGTAGAACTAGATGGATGCTCTCCTCCTACAGTATGGCTCCGTAGAACTAGATGGATGCTTCTCCTACAGTATGCCTCGTAGAACTAGATGGATGCTCTCCTACAGTATGCTCTGTAGAACTAGATGGATGCTCTCCTACAGTATGCCCGTAGAACTAGATGGATGCTCTCCTCCTACAGTATGCTCCGAGAACTAGATGGATGCTGTCCTCCTACAGTATGCTCCGTAGAACTAGATGGATGCTCTCCTACAGTATGCTCCGTAGAACTAGATGGATGCTGTCCTCCTACAGTTGCTCCGTAGAACTAGATGGATGCTCTCCTACAGTATGCTCTGTAGAACTAGTGGATGCTGTCCTCCTACAGTTGCTCTGTAAACTAGATGGATGCTCTCCTCACAGTATGCTCCGTAGAACTAGATGGATGCTGTCCTCCTACAGTATGCTCCGTAGAACTAGATGGATGCTCTCCTCCTACAGTTATGCACTAGAACTAGATGGATGATCTCCTCCTACAGTATGCTCCGTAGAACTAGATGGATGCTCTCCTACAGTTTGCTCCGTAGAACTAGATGGATGATCTCCCTACAGTATGCTCCGTGAATAGATGGAGATCTTCTACAGTAGCTCCGTAGAACTAGATGGATGATTTAGCCGTCCCTGTGTGTTGTGTTCTAAACCATGTCAGTTTCCTGTGGAGTTAAGAGCTGATTTCCCTGCCACAGATTCAGTTCAGGCCTAGTTCTGTACTCAAATCTATTTTAGATGGAGACTCTCCATTGAGCATGCTTTTTAGTCCAGGAGTAGCCTCAATCGGGATCTGGGAACTAACCCTACATTTTGGTTAATCTCCCTTGAGGAGATGGTCTGAGTGTTTTGTGGCGTGACGCTTCCCCTGGCCCTGTCACCAGTCTGCATAGCCCTACAAGTCAACCACATTATCTCTCTGTGGTCCTGTTTTAGTCTGCCTCCCTTCCTCCAGTCCCTATCCTCTGGCTCCTCTCTTCTCTCCCTAGTCTTCCTCCCAGTCCCTATCCTCTGGCTCCTCTCTTCTCTCCCTAAGTCTGCCTCCCTTCCTCCAATTCCAATTCCACAATGATATGATAGCTGCAGTCAGATATTGTCCAGTCAGACTGTCTGTAAATCTGCTTAGATTAGCATGGTAGCTACTAAACAGATAACCCAGTCAGATATCTCCAGTCAGACTGTCAGTAAATCTGCTTAGATTAGCATGGTAGCTACATAAACAGATAACCCTGGGTAGTTTATGACATCCCATGGCGGATGGGTCACGGGGTGTCTTTCCAAAATGTGCCTGTGGTGTCATCTCCTCCCCTGGGACCACTAGGGGTCCAGACTACCAGCCTGATATCATAGAAACAGCCTAGACTATGTAGAGAAGTCATGTCAGGTTTAATGATAGACATGGTGGTTTTGATGTCAGGTTTAATGATAGGATGGAGTCTGTTGATGTCAGGTTTAATGATAGACATGGTGTCTGTTGATGTCAGGTTAATGATAGACATGGTGTCTGTTGATGTCAGGTTTAATGATAGAGATGGAGTCTGTTGATGTCAGGTGTAATGATGGGATGGAGTCTGTTGATGTCAGTTTAATTGAATAGACATGGTGTCCTGTTGATGTCAGGTTTAATGATAGACGATGGTGTCTGTTGATGTCAGGTTAATGATAGAGATGGTGTCTGTTGATGTCAGGTTTAAATGATAGAGATGGAGTCTGTTGATGTCAGGTTTAATGATAGAATGGAGTCTGTTGATGTCAGGTTTATGATAGAGATGGAGTCTGTTGATGTCAGTTTTAATGATAGAGATGGAGTCTGTTGATGTCATGTTTAATGTGAGATGGAGTCTGTGATGTCAGGTTTAATGATAGAAATGGAGTCTGTTGATGTCAGGTTAATGATAGAGGTGGAGTCTGTTGATGTCAGGTTTAATGATAGAGATGGAGTCTGTTGATGCAGGTTTAATGATGGAGATTGGAGTCTGTTGATGTCATGTTTAATGATGGAGATGGAGTCCTGTTGATGTCAGGTTTATGATAGAAATGGAGTCTGTTGATGTCAGGTTTAATGATAGAAATGGAGTCTGTTGATGTCAGGTTTTATGATAGAGATGGAGTCTGTTGATGTCAGGTTTAATGATAGAGATGGAGTCTGTTGATGTCAGGTTTAATGATGGAGATGGAGTCTGTTGATGTCAGGTTTATGATGGAGATGGAGTCTGTTGATGTCAGGTTTAATGATAGAGATGGAGTCTGTTGATGTCAGGTTAATGATAGAGATGGAGTCTGTTGAGTGTCAGGTTTATGATAGAGATGGAGTCTGTTGATGTCAGGTTTAATGATGGAGATGGGAGTCTGTTGATGTCAGGTTTAATGATGGAGATGGAGTCTGTTTGATGTCGGTTTAATGATAGAGATGGAGTCTGTGATGTCAGGTTTAATGATAGAGATGGAGTCTGTTGATGTAGGTTTAATGATAGAGATGGAGTCTGTTGATGTCAGTTTAATGATAGAGATGGAGATCTGTTGATGTCAGGTTTAATGATGGAGATGGAGTCTGTTTGATGTCAGGTTTAATGATAGAGATGGATCTGTTGATGTCAGGTTTAATGATGAGATGGAGTCTGTTGTGTCAGGTTTAATGATAGAGATGGAGTCTGTTGTGTCAGGTTAATGATGAAATGGATCTGTTGATGTCAGGTTTAATGATAGAGATGGAGTCTGTTGATGTCAGTTTAATGATAGAGATGGAGTCTGTTGATGTCAGGTTAATGATAGAGATGGAGTCTGTTGATGTCAGGTTTAATGATAGAGATGGAGTCTGTTGATGTCAGGTTTAAATGATAGAGAGGAGTCTGTGAGTCAGGTTAATAATAGAGATGGAGTCTGTTGATGTCATGTTTCTAATATATTAACTCAGACCTATGCCCCCCTCCCCAAGACTTTAACATTCACAGTAACAGTTTGGTTGGTGTTATGGGAAGTTGGCTGATAGGTGTCCATGGATTTTGGATAGAGGATCCAGAACACAGCTGGGTGGACCTGCGCACAGTGGCGTGGAACGTGGGCTTATCTTAACTAACATTTGTCACTATTGAAGTCTGAAAATTATCTGACAAACTTTGGTTTTTAGGATGAAACGGTCCCTTTAAGGGTTCTGTTGTTCACTAGTTACATTCAGTTTTCGGTCTGCAGCAGCTCGGCATTGAAATACTGCATTACGCCACCAACTGGGACAGCTTGGCTCTGTCCTGTTTTATTGGTTTTACACACAAATTCATTCAAGCAATGAAGATGGGTGTTAATCTATGATAGAGGAGACGTGAAGTCTGAAGTAGCCCGGAAAAGGAATTTAGAGCAGGAGTTAACAGTACTTTAATCTCATCAACTCCACCGAAGACTGTGTTTTATTTTGTTACCTCCTTATTACACTGTTTATATAGGCTGGACCAAGGCTGTGTTCATACTGTTAAATAGCTGGATCAAGGCTGGGTTCATACTGTTATATAGGCTGGACAAGGCTGTGTTCATACTGTTATATAGGCTGGACAAGGCTGTGTTCATACTGTTATATAGGCTGGACCAAGGCTGTGTTCATACTGTTATATAGGCTGGACCAAGGCTGTGTTCATACTGTTATATAGGCTGGGACCAAGGCTGTGTTATCTGTTATTATGGCTGGACCAAGGCTGTGTTCATACTGTTAATAGGCTGGACCAAGGCTGTGTTCATACTGTTATATAGGCTGACCAAGGCTGTGTTCATACTGTTATATAGGCCTGGACCAAGGCTGTGTTCATACTGTTATATAGCTGGACCAAGCTGTGTTCATACGTTTATATAGGCTGGACCAAGGCTGTGTTCATACTGTTATATATGGGACCAAGGCTGTGTTCATACTGTTATATAGGCTGGACCAAGGCTGTGTTCATACTGCTATATAGGCTGGACCAAGGCTGTGTTCATACTGTTATATAGGTGGACCAAGGCTGTGTTCATACTGTTATATAGCTGGATCAAGGCTGTTTCATACTGTTATATAGGCTGCGACCAAGGCTGTGTTCATACTGTTATATAGGTGGACCAGGCTGTGTTCCATACCTGTTTATAGGCTGGACCAGGCTGTGTTCATACTGTTATATAGGCTGGACCAAGGCTGTGTTCATACTGTATATAGGCTGGACCAAGGCTGTGTTCATACTGTTATATAGGCTGGACCAAGCTGTGTTCATAATGTTATATAGGCTGGACCAAGGCTGTGTCATACTGTTGTATAGTCTGGACAAGGCTGTGTTCTAATGTATATAGCTGGACCAAGGCTGTGTCACTACTGTTGTATAGTCTGGACGCAAGGCTGTGTTCATACTGTTTTAGTCTGGACCAAGGCTGTGTTCATACTGTTATATAGGCTGGACCAAGGCTGTGTTCATACTGCTTGTATAGGCTGATGATCATGTTGGGGTAACACTGTTGATAACCCTCTAGGAATCTGTGTATGGAGCTGAAACCTATACATAGAGGGCAGGAAGATTAGCCCTGATGAACAAATTTAAATTAACAAACTTAACTGAAGCAGGAAGCCTTTTCAATCACGGTTCATAGACATGATGACCAATGCATTACAGTCCACATCTAACTACTACCCACTAAGGCTTACCTTCCGCCTCTAACAGCTCTAACCACTAGGCTACCTGCCGCCTCTACACTCTACCCACTCGGCTACCTGCCGCCTCTACACTCTAACCACTAGGCTACCTGCCGCCCTACACTCTAAACATAGGCTACCTGCCGCTCTACACTCTAACCACTGGCTACCTGCCGCCTCTACACTCTAACCACTAGGCTACCTGCCGCCTCTACACTCTTACCACTAGGCTACCTGCCGCCTCTACACTCTAACCACTACCTGCCACCCAAAGGGAATGAGGTTGCAATTTCAGATGCAGCCTTTGAAACATTTTGAACGTTTTGGGGAGGAGGGTGATCATCGATGCTTCTCTGAGGGACTGACTGGGTCTTTTCTTGCCGATCTTAGACGACACGGTCTCAGGGGTGTCTCGGTGACGGGTCGGCTGATCAAGAGAGGAGTGCAGCGATGTGAGGACGGACCTTTTACCCTCTGAATAGCCCTCCTCACTTCTCCGAGTGCTGAAAGGAAGTCTTTATCTATCGGCCAGTCTACCGGAGAGGAGAAGCGTTCTGGGCTGGGTCCCAAAATGGCTCACTATATAGTGCACTACTTCTAACCAGAGCCCTACTTCCCTATTGGGAGTAGAGTGTGATTTGGGATGGACTTTCTGAATGAGGAGAAAGCGTTTGTACCTTAATGACCACCGTAGCCTGCTTGTCAGTCAACAATGACAGGTGATACGGGTCAGCCAGGGGATTCTGAATGTGGAATGCTGTATAGTTCCAACTTCAAGGCCTAGGTTCCACCTCAATAATGGGGGGGGTGGGGCACAAGTTTTCACTGCAGCCATCTTGTYTTTTTCAGCGACAGAAAAGGCTACTTCTTTTTGGTTGTTTTCTTTGATAATAGGTATTATTATTCATTAGTACTATTTATCACTTTCTACCTAAAATAACGTTTTTTTTTTCTGCCGTTAGTTTCTTGAGGTCTGCACTGTTTTTGACCTGATGTAAAATGTAATATTTGCAGTCCGTTGACTAGCTTAGAAAACGTGGCTACATGCAGTGAACTGGTAAACAGTGCTGATGAAACAACAGGGTACTCTAGTGTTGTTTAGAAAGGTCTCCCCCAGCCAGGCCCCAGACAATGGAGGATGCGTGCATTCATCTCAGCACTCCCAAGAAAGGCTCCAGTTCAGCTGGGCTAGTATTGTGGCCTGACCCCGTGTCACTAGTCAGTCGCAGGAGGCAGGGGCCCGGGCCTTGCTGCCTTTGGAGTGGCTGCTCCCTGCAGAGTGGATGATAGGGCTGTTCTGGCAGTTATGGTTTGGGGAATTCAAAGAGAGAAAGGGGGAGAGAGAGACATGGTGAGGAAAAGAGTGTGAGATAGATAGATAGATAGATAGATAGATAGATAGATAGATAGATAGATAGATAGATAAGATAGATAGATAGATAGATAGATAGATAGATAGATAGATAGATAGATAGATAGATAGATAGATAGATAGATAGATAGATAGATAGATAGATAGATAGATAGATAGATAGATAGATAGGGGGAGAGCGAGACCGAGATGGGGTTGAGAGAGCGATCGAGAGAGGGGGGAGAGAGAGATCGAGAGAGGGGGGGGAGAGAGAGACAGAGAGAGACAGAGTGAAT